>NW_027466158.1:325000-415000 GCF_046127955.1 Nelusetta ayraudi
TTTTTTTTTTTTCTTCTTTTTTTTTTTTTTAAATTAAGAAGACGTCATGGCGCCATACGTGCTGCTGTGTCTCGGCTCGTTCTGAATGGCTGATGCATCCTGATGTATCACGTGTGTTACAGAGGCCTGATGGGAAGTGACACTAATGCTACACGGGCCGCAACCGGAACCCGGAGTCCCATCGATCTGAAACACACCCGACAAATTCAGACGGCTCGGATTTTTCAAAGACCGACTTCAGGGAAAGATTTGACAACGCAATTCTTACAAAAAATAAAGAAATCTCCTCCACATCTTGAATGTCATTAAACCGATTCAGAAATTCCTTTTTGCTGATGTCACCGCTTTGTTATTCTTCTCCTTTAAAGGAAAAAAATGAGGCCATTCGTTCCCATCGAGACTCACCCTGATCGTTATCACTTCTGCCTGTTGACTCCTCTGCTCTTCGCTTTGTTTCGACTCACTTTTAATAAGTCACGTGTCAAGTATTTAGTAAGTGTGTGTCATCTCTAGTACGTTATACACGTGTGATTTTATCAGTGTTGTTTTAATCAATGAGGACTGAAGGAAGACGAGGGGATGCGAGCAGTACCTTAATATTCCCATCAGTCACGATAATGAAGGTGCTTTACCATTGGAGGCGACTGCACGTTGCTCTCATGCAGGAACTGCTCCAGCGTCACCATCTCACTCCCCGGGGACGACGGGCGGGTCTTCGGCCGGGGCCCGCCTCCACGCTGCGGCTGTGGCTGCGCCCTCTGGGGGGCGTGGTCGTAAGGGAGCGTGGAGCTCCGCGACAGCGCCAGCTGGGATTGGCTGAGGCCCGTGACGTCATCGCTGGAGAGGCTGGCCGAGCGGAGCTGACGATCCGACGGGTCTACGGCGGAGACGAGCGTTTGCGTTGAGCACCGAGAGAGCAGTTGCACCACGGGGGGGGGGGACACCTGGTGGTGACGTTAGGAACTGCAACGGAACGTGAGAGGTCACCTCTGCAGTTGACGGGCGAGTTGGAGCTGGAGGTGTTGTGGCTGAAGTCCGCTGAGCCCGGGCGGCCGCCTGCGTTGCCGTGGTGACCCAACGCGGGCTCGGAGACGTTGTGGCAGGAATCTTCGTCAAACAGGAAGCCTGGAAAGTGCAGGTTGACGCCGACTCATCAGCTAGCCACACACACACACACACACACACACACACACACACACACACACACACACACACACACACACACACACACAGGGTTCTTTGACGGGAGGCTGTGGCTCACCTCGGGTCCGACGCCCGCCCGCCAGCCGGCTGCTGGGGCTGCTGGCAGCTACCGGCGAGGGAGAGGGCGAGTGGTGCCTCGGAGTGGAGCTCAGAGCTTTGATCATGTGACCTTTGTCAGAAAACACACTGGGGGTCAACCGGCCAGACGTGTGCAGGGGATAAATCCCTTTTCAGAAAACTGGATCTGAACACTTCACATTTGCGGTTGTCACAATGCCACAATGTTAAACTTTGGTCTACAAGGGCCTGGTGTCCACTTACGAGGACATTAAACTGCCACCTAGTGGTGGAAGAAGAGTATGACACATCACATGTTAGATTCAAGATGTCCGACAACCCACACACACGTTCAGAGTGGCTGCTCTTGTTCAGATATGGAGCAAAGTGTTCAATGTTTGTTATGGAAGTCGAATTTATAATAATAATAAAATGTGATATCTCATATGTGGGTATCATTTTTCTCAGAAACTACATCATGTAAAAAGATAATTCTTTGTTTTTACACTCATCAGGTCCCAATTAGCCTAAAGATCAAGGAGAAAATAAAAATGCTTGCAAGTCTTAGGAGGTTAAAAAGATAATCAATCAATCAATCAATCAGTCAATCAATCAACCAGGTCAATTACCTTGTCCTTCTCCATTGATGCTCTCGCTGCTGCCCCCTGCTGTGCCGTTTCGATACACGCTCCTGCTCCTGTCGGTCGGCCCTGAAGCGCCAAATCAGAACAGCAGTCAGAACCCGGTTCCGGAACCGCCATCCCACAATACGGACCGTGTGACCGAGTTGTGCGTGTCACATGGAGCGGCGGGGAAGCCGAGCCGGGCGCCGGGAGACTGAAACAAGCTGGAAGCTGCCGACACCCTGCCTGGTCAGTCTGAAGAACTTCAGCCTCCTGAGTGGAGCATCAGCACACGGCAGGAACCGTGTGACGCGTCATGTGACCACGCAACGCACCCCTAGGGCCTCTTTTGCTGACCCACCCCCGAGTGGCATCCCACTCATTTCAATGAAGTTGCTCACCCACTTACGCATTGATTGGCCCATAGAGCGTGCGCAGGAGTGTCACTTCCCGTCATGCCTCTGTAACTCACATGATCTAATTGGCCAATCAGAAGGATCCTGGCAAACGTCACTTACAGACACGTCAGGACGCAGCCGATCAGAACGAGCCGAGACGCAGCAGCGTGTACGACGTTGTGACGTCACGCTGGGAATAAACTCTTTTCTGGAGATTTTCTGGCCTTGATCATTTTTTTTCATCAACGACTAAAAAAAAAAAAACATAACTGAAAAATCTACAATAGAAAGATTTGCTATGAATCGTGTTTCAGGTCACAGTTTTAAATGCATTTATTTTTGTATTGCCGTCAATGGGAATTTGGGCCAATGGGATTTTTTTTGTTTGTTGCTGCAGTACCTGGAGTGGCCACTACTCCGGTATCCAGTTGTTATAATACATCCATGACGCTAACGTGACTCTGCTTTTTTGGGCGGTGCCGTTACTGGGCAGGTTCAGGTCACTCGCTGGCGGTGTGAACGCAGACAGACAGGACAGCTGACCTGAGGAGTGAGCTGAGCTGAGGAGTGAGCTGAGGAGTGAGCTGAGGAGTGACTGCGATCATAAATGAGCTGCTGCTTGGCCCCGAAGACAATCAGCAAGCGGCAATAAACAAACCCTGCTCTGAGTGCTGCATCACGGCTGGCACCGCTCACTGCTGATCAGCAGGTGGGCGGGGCCAGCCAGCCAGTCAGTCAGTCACCGCTTCACGGGCGTTTATTATCATTTGCTATTATGCGTACGGGGGTGTGTGTGTGTGTGGGGGGGGGGGGGCGTACAAAGCGGCAAAGGCATTCATGAAGCGTGCATTAATCCGTTTGACTGGACTGTGATGCTGTGCAGACTCACAGGCCACCTGAACGACTCTGGCTGGCAGCGGCAACTCTGTGAGACTCCTCGTTGCCGCGGAGACGGAGACGGCGGAGACGAATCTCTGCGGCAGAGCAACGCGAGCAAGACAGACAGGTGGACGCGGAGGAAGCTGCGGGGGAGCCTGAAGCGCCGACAAACATGTGCGTCACACGCGTCGTCTACTTACAAGTGAGGCTCGCCGGCCTGCGACTGCAACCTGCACCTGTGCGTGTGTGTGTGTGTGTGTGTGTGTGTGCGTCATTTTTCAGAGTTTTGAGGTGAGTGTGATGTGTGTGTGTGTGTGTGTGTGTGTGTGTGCGTCATTTTTCAGAGTTTCGAGGTGAGTGTGATGTGTGTGTGTCTGTGACAAAGTTAGTGTTGCAGGTGGTGGAGGTGATGGGGATGATTTTAATGGAAGGGTTTTTTTTTTTTTTTTTCTAGAATCCCCCGGTGGCCGACATTGGCTGGCCGGCGCCCTCGACCGACGACCAGAAGCGCAGCCGCTTGGTGAAGGAGGAGCGGCGGAGGGCCGAGGGGGAGGTGGGGGGGTCGGAGGAAGAGGAGGAGGAGGAGGAGGGGTAGAGGAGCTTGGGTTGACTTTTACTGCGGAGGAAACGGAAACGCTTTGGGACGGGAGGAGCTGAGAGAGAGAGAGAGAGAGAGAGAGAGAGAGAGAGAGAGAGAGAGAGAGAATGAAAAATGATGAATGGGGGAGAAAGAGATGAATTAGTTTGAGGGGTTATTAGCGGTGTGATGGAGAGAACGAAACCACCTGGTGAGAAAACGACATGCATTCGGGTGAAATATTCCAGTCGCGGGGGAACAAAAGTGACTCATTGAAACTGGAAAAAAACCCCAGCAGAGAGAGAGAGAGAGAGAGAGAGAGAGAGAGAGAGGAAGCAGGACCGCTGAAGGCAGAGGTCAGAGCTCCCCCTAGTGTCCATGAGTGTTAATGTAAGCAGCTGCCAGGTTTTTAACCGTGGACTCGGTCTGCTGCCCTCTGCTGGAGCATACAGGAAGGTGGCGATCGGACGCGTGCCACTCGCTGGTCGGCACAGTCCCGCCCGCGAGGTCGGGGGGAGGGGCGGGGTCAACCTGGATACCACTACACCAGATTTGAGCCAGCTGCAGGTACGGGGGTGTGTCCTCACCTCGGCTGATGGGCGTGAGGGCGGGGCTGTGCGCCCCGGCGTGGTTGGCGTGGCCGCCGTCCAGCGCGGCGTCGCTGACAGTGCGCTGCGGCACAGGGGGCGGAGTCTCGGGAGGGAGCAGAGGAGGCGGGGACGGCAGGGGGATGTCCGGGGCGCACTTGGTCCGGTCGGCCTCCTTGGCGTCGCGCTCCCGGCTGCAGCTCTCCTTCCGCGGCTTGATGAGCTTGGCGAGGGCTTTGGCTCCCGACCACTGACTCTTCCTGGCGACACGACGACAGCGGTCACAGCGGTCACGACTCGGAGGCGCTCTCTGGGCGGCCACAGAAAGGCTTTTTGGAACGGCGGGGGCCTTACTTCTTTGGCGCCGGGTCGTAAAACTTGTACTGGTCCATGATCTTCTCCTCCAGCTTCTCCTTCTGACGGCGGAGGGCGTTGAGCTTGTCGCTGGAGGAGGAGAGACGCACAAACATTCATGCTACACTCACAACACAACAGTGTCCACAACAGTGAGGCGACGGGGCCGACCAGCAGCTCAAATAACGAATTATTTTTTAAATTTTTTTTTTTACAAATTATCCAATATGTCTGACGGACTGAAAATAATTACGTTTACATGGATACATTATCACGCACATTCATATGAGAAAATGGGTTAGGTGATCTAATGTCGGTACGTTGATGCATTTCTTTCGTAACCTGCATGACGTTGCAAAAGCGTCGAGCGGCAGGCGGCACCACAACAACAACAACAGAGAGGAGAAAGATCAGCGAGCTTTCAGACTCCAGTTGGAAAGTTTTTAAAGGGTTTTTATTATATTAGGCTGCTATATCCCACTTGGTTTGCCCGAAGAGAGACGGCCGGGGTGAATTTGGTCAATGCAAGGCGGCACTTTTTCCCATTAAAGCAGTTTGCCTCTTACCTTTTAGACTGAATAAAGAAGCCGTATTCAAAGACACGTGGGTCCCCACCCTGACCTGGGCACCACTAGCGCACGTGTGTGTGTGTGTGTGTGTGTGTGTGTGTGTGTCGTGTTACATGTAGAGCTTCTGCTCCTGGTGGTACAGCTCCTTGCTCTCCATGCTCTTCTCCAGCAGCGAGTGGTTCTGCTGACTCAGCAGGTTGACCTGACTCAGCAGGTGGTGGTTCTCCTCCTCCAGGTTGCCTTTCAGGCGACTCAACAGCTGGAAATAAACACACACACACACACACACACACCGATATAGAAGCTGATGTGACAATAGCTGCGTTTCCATTGCCACTAGAATTGCGCAAAACCTAAATATCAACAATGAAAACAAACTGGTGCTGGAAACACCTAAACTTGGAAAACCCCCACAAATACGGCTGAAAGGTTTTTTACGCTCTCATGAGGTGGTTTTCCAGACGTATATATATACACACTGTATAGAGGTATATCTGAAAACTGTCATGGAAACACTTTTCACTTTTTTATTTTCTAAGTCTAAACACCTTTTTCACTTTTACACGTCGCTGGATGTGAACCAGCCTCCGTCACTGGTTCTGCTTCTGGTCTCACCTCGCAGTGGTTCTCCGACTTGGTCACCTTCAGGTCCAGATTCTGGCACTGCTCCAGCAGCGAGTCGTGTCGGGCCATCCAGCGATTGGCCTCCACCTGGGCGGAGCTGAGCGAGGCCTTGAAGTCACTGTTGCGCTGCTGGAGCGCCTGGCTGTGCTCCGAATGCTGCTCCTGCCTCTCGGTCAGCCTGAGGTCGGGGAGGGGGGGGGGAGATGTTGGACAGACGGATGGATGGATGGATGGGCAGGAAGTCCCGCCCCCAGTCTGCCCGTGTGCGTGTGTGTGTCATACCGATCCACGTCCGACTTGAGCTGCAGGTTCTCCTGCTGCAGCAGGCGGTTCTTCTGGATCTGCTGGTTCAGCTCCTCCTTCTCCTTGCGGCCACGCCCCTCCTGGTCCTCCCACTTCTCCTTCTGCTGCGCCAGGACAAAGTACCTGCAGGCGGAGGGAGCGCTGGCGTTAATTTTCCTACGGACTCTCCTCAACAGTTTCCTCCATAGACTTCCTCTCCATTTCTACTTCCCGCCCTCCATCTGAACTGGTGCGTCGTCACAACCGCGTGACAGAAACCCAGCAGCTATTGTTGCAGTGCCTCTCAGCTATGAGCCCCTGGGGATCCAATATGGCGGCGCATCCATTTCAATGTCGCGGCTCACTCAGTGCAGAAGGCGAAAAGGCTTTAGGTGTCCGCACACAAATCGGGACGCATCAGCCAATCAGAAGAAGCCGACGCCCAACAGCAGCTGCAGTGCCGTGTTGTCTTTTCTGGGGATTTTCTGGCCTATTTTCAAAGATTAAAAGAGCATTTCATTCATGTATGAGGTCAAAGGTCGTCCTGTCAGCCGTGTCACTGGGGTTTCTTATTGTACAGCGCTCTGATGGGGGAAAAAACGCTTTTTGGGCCTGATGGGGTTTTGGCTGCAGTACTTTCAGTGGCCACTAGGGAAAGAATTGACGTGCCGCGCCGTGCCGTAAAAAGTAAGATCGATTTTTTTTTTTCTTCTTCAACTTTCCAATTCGAGAATAAAGTTGAAATTTCGAGATTTAAAACTGAAATTTCGAGAATAGAATTGACATAAGTCAAAATGTCGAGAACAAAGGGGAAAGGCTCTGCGTGCAAGTCCAGTGGAGTACCTCTGTTTTCAGCAGTTTACTTTGAACCGTGGGCTAATGCACCATCCATCCAGTCCACTGGCCAATTTCCACTTTATTTGCGTCGACTTCATTCACGAAATTTCAACTTAAAACTCGAATTGAAAACTTGTATAAAAATCTCCTCCCTCTAATATTTTTTTCCTCTTCTTGTGGCCCTGATCCTATTTCGTGTACTACTTAGATAAACATCCACGCTCTCGGCCCGCCGCACTGACTTGCTCTGCAGCCCCCGCTGCTCGCTCTCCAGCGCCCTCTGCTTGCTCTTGAGTGCGCCGTGCTGGCTGATGAGCAGCTCGTACTCCCTGGCCTGCGCCTCGTGCACGCTGAGCAGCCGCTCGTGGTCGCTGAGCACGCTCTCGCGGCCGCGCCACGCCTCCTCGCGCTGCCGCTGCCACGACTCCACCTCCGTCTCCAGGGCCACCACCTGGCCCTGCAGCACGGCATTCTGGGCCATGAGGGAGGCGCTCTCGGAGGCGAGGGAGGAGTTCTCCACCTGGGGGAGGGGACAGCGGAGGAGAGGGGGCGGGGGGTTAGACGGCGGTGGCGGTGGCGAGGCCAACGGTGCCTTCAGGGGGAGTGGGACCGCCGGGCGCCGACCTGCTGCTTGGCCGTCTGCGTGTGCAAGGCCGTGTTCTGCTCCTGCAGGGTGCTGGTGTGCCGCTGCAGGCCCAACATCTGGTTGTTGAGAGAAGTGTTCTGGTTCTCCAGCTGTTTCAGCTGATCCTTCAGCAGGCTGCTCTCCGTCTGCAGTGAGGCATTCTGGGAAAAAAAAACAACAATCAATCAAACATAAACAGCGGATGAACAACAAACAAAGGTGTGACAGCAGGTTGAGAAGCTTGTCCCCCCCCGCCCACCACTGTGTGACTGATCTTACATTCTTCTCAACGTCAATCAGATGATCTTTGATTCGGAGAAGTTCTGCCGTGGCCGACCTTTGACCTCGCTCATGCCCAGAGTGCTGCTGGGAGTTGTGGTTTACTTCCTCGTCCTTCCGTTGCCGCAGCACGGACAGAGTTTGACGAGCCTGGAGCGCGAAAAAAACAAAGTATTGTGACGGTTTGGACCGTAAGGTTTCACACAAACATTCTAAAACCATGTGACCAACACACTGGACTCGCCATTGGACAAATATCTGGTAATAATGCTCCCGGATATGCGAGGTGTGAGGTGGCGTGTGTGCTTACGGTGGACAGCTCGGCCAGCAGCGTGGCGTTGACTTTGTTGCTCTCTTCCACCTTCTTCTCCAAGCTGGAGATTTTTTCCTCCTTTAGCTTCATGGTCTGCTGGACGGTTTCCTCCAGCCGAGACTCCAGCAGCCGGTACCTGCTGGCAGAGGGGCAGCGGACGGCGGTATTTCAGTACGTTTCGGCCCGTCGTAAAAACTTCACCGAAACACGCGTGTTGTGTCGATGGGATCCACGCACGAGCCGGGGCTGGTGGTGTGCGGCTTCATGACGGCCCGCGGGGTCCCACGGTGATCAACGGTCTGAGCGGGTTCCAGCCTCCAAAACCGCATCAATTATCACAACCCCGCCTCAGCCTGCTACCCGCTGTCATTAAACACACTGATACGTCTTCGAACACGGCCTTAACAGGCTGATGTCACTTCCTCAACATATGCATTTACCTAACGCACCGACAATAGAATGCTGAGACCATTTTCTAATATTAACAAGTGTAATAGTATATCCATATAAACTGATTCATTTTCAGCCTGTTAAAAATAAATCTCTCACCATTTGTTGTTGTTTTTTTTTTGGTTCATTTTTATTGGATAGTCGTAAACTTTCATTTGTGATGCGGTTTGTTTAATTTGATCGGATAGTGAACCTTTTTTTTTTTTTTTTTTTTAAATAAAGTTTGTGGTTTGATTATATCTGTGCTTTTAATTGTTTTTACAATACAATATTGCCTTCGCTAGTCAGAGTAGTTCTTTATGGATATATAAGATAAATACACAGATAGACAAAACCGTACCGTAACTGTGGCCATGATGCGTGCCCGACTGTGGGAAAACTACTATTGCATCGCTACCACCCACTGACCCACCCATCCACCCATCCATCCATCCACCCTGCACCAGGTGTCTACCTGTCCTCCATCGTGTGCTCCTGCTGCAGGAGTTTCTCCCGGTTCAGTCCGATCTTCTCCAGCTCCTGGTTGAGTCGCTCCAACTCGACGCTCTGCTGCTGCACGCTCAGTTTCTCCGACACCAGCTCCTGCACACACACACACACACGGTTCACTACACACTTCCAACTTCCTGTCTGACGTGTGGGCGTGGCCTGGCTCCTCTCCTCCCACCTCCCGCAGCGTGGCCAGCGTCCTCTTGTCGATGGTGGCCTGCTTCTGCAGCTCCTTGTTCTCGCGCTCCGCCTCCTTGGCTCTGGCCACGCCCTCCTTCAGCCGCTCCGCCTCCTTGCTGAGGCTGCAGCGCTCCCTCTCCGCCGCGGTCAGCTTCCCGTCCCGCTCCTCCAGCTCCGCCTCCTTGCCCTCCAGCAGCGTCTTCACCCTCCAGCCCTCCTTCTCCAGCTGCTTCCTCAGCTTCTCCGACTGCTCCAGGTCCAGCTGGAGCTTCCGCCGCTCCTTGTCGCCGTCCTCCCGCCTCCTCTGCTCCTCCTTCAGCTCCTCCACCTCCCTCCTCAGTTCCTCCTCCTTGACCTGCGTCTCCCGTCTGTCCCGGTCCGCCTCCTCTCGCTCCTCTGCGCTCCTCTGCACCTCCTCCTCCAGGCGATGCTTCTCCTGGTTGATTGCCGCCACGTTCAGGTCCAGCCGCTCCGCCCTCTTCTTCTCGGCGTGCACCTCCTCTCGGGCCTCCTCCAGCGTCCGCCGCAGCTCCTGACTCTGCCTCTGGGCCTCCTGGTGCTCCTCCTGCAGGGTGGCGAGGCGAGCGCAGGAGGAGCGCAGGTTCTCCACGGAGCGGCGCAGCTCCAGGTTCTCCTTGGAGAGGAGGCCACTCTCCGCCTCCAGCCGGCCCAGCCGCTGCAGCTCCCGCTGGGCTTCTTCTGCCTCCCACTTCGAGCGGTGAGCCTCCTGCTCCAGGTGGGACACCTGCTTCTCCAGGGCCTCGGAGCGCTCGCTGCACGCTCGCAGTGACTCCACCTGGTGGACACCAAGCACAAGCGTTCAAATGCACGGGTAGTTAATATCATTATAACAGCGTAGTGGCAGGAAAGAGCAATTCACCTGTAGATACTGCGATGGTCATAATATACATACAACAAGTTACTTTTAAATAACTTTTTTTTTTGAAACAGTTGAAATGTGACCCATTAGCAGTCAACTTAAAGTAGAGGATAAATGCTTAGGGTGTTTTTACTGTTCTCTAATGTACAAATGGGTCACATTGGACCCTTAACATTACTTAAGGGTTCAATAATGTGACCCTCACACATTTTTCATTGTGAAATTTAGGTTCTCAGGAAAAATCGCAGCTTAACAAAATTAATCGATAAGGTCAATCGACTAACGATTAACGAATTAATCGGAAATTTGCATCCCTACTTTTCTATCACCGTCAGCCTGGCTTCCTTCAAAGTCCGACACACTGGACCTTCAACAGCACATATTTCTATCCTCAAAAACAGCTGGGACAGTCTCGTCACCTCTCGATTCAGGGCGTCCCTGCTCCTCTCCGCTTTGGCCGCCTCCCTCTCCACCTCCTCGCACCTCCCCGCCCTCTCCCTCAGCCGGGCTGCCTCCTCACTGGCCAGTTTGAGCTGGGTCTCTAAGCTGGCCAGGCGGGAGCTGGTGTCGGTGATGCTCTGGTGCAGCTGCTGGTTCTCGGCCTCCACCTCGCGCACCCTGGCCTCGTTGTGCGACTGAGCGCGCTCCTGCAGGGACGCCACGGCCTCCGACAGGTGCTGCTTCTCGCTCTCCAGCTCTGACACCTGATTGGGCGAAAAGGAAGTGGAGGTGGAGGTGGAGGAGTCAGTCAGTGGAGGTCTCCAGCGGGTCAGTGTCGTAGTTCGGGAGCCACGATACCGACCTGTCTGTCTTTCTCCGCCCTCAGAGTGTGAAGTTCTCGCTCCAGACTCTGTTTCTCCTTCAGGAGCTCCTCCCCCAGAGACTCCATGTCCTGATTGGTCAGTTTCTCCTGGTCCAACAAACTCTGCAGACGCTCCAACTAGCGCAACAATCAAACACAATCCCACTTAGAAAGAGTTTCAATCTGGAACAATCGTTCTTAAGGGTTCTGCCAGGATGGGACCTCCCACCTTCTTGCCGAGACCCTGGTTCTCCCGTTCCAGCTCCTGGCTCTGGAGCTGCTGCTCCTGCAGCAGGTGGGCCTCCTCTTTCAGCCGCTCTATGGAGGACTGAAGCTCTCGGTTCTCCTTCTCCAACTTCAGCAGTCGACTGGAGTCGCACTCGTTGAGTTCGTGGACCAACGACTTGCGGGCTGCAGCGGAGAGGGAAACGCGCTCAGCTTTTGGCGAGAAGATGGAGGAGAAGCCCCAGAAGGACAGAAGAAGAAGAAGGGCTGCGATTACTCTCTGTGTTTGTGTGGTCGTGGTTCTTGGTCAGCTGCTCCAGCTCCCAGCCCAGGTGAGCCGACTCGTTCATGCTCTGCTTCTGGCTGATCTCCAGCAGCATGTTCTCCTCCACCAGCTCCTCCAGCCTCTGCCGTTCATTGTCCCTCTCCTGGACCACACACACAAGACTAAGAACCACACCGCCCTCTGGGGAATATGCTGGTTAATAAACCACCAAGAATGTTTTGTTTTTTTTACCATTTCCAGGTCGTGGATTTTGGCTCGCAGCAGCAGGTTGTCCTTCTCCAGCGTGTGCAGCTTGTCGCAGCGCCCCCTGGAGGCAGACAGCTGCTCCTCCAGCAGCACTTTGGTCTCCACCAGTGTCTCGTTGTCGCCTTGCAGCTCCTGCAGTGGACCGCACGCAAACAATCACCGCCGACGTCAACGATGCGATGAGAGCTCGGCGCCCTCTGGTGTTGCAGGACTGTTCCTACCTGCATTCTGGCCTTGTAGAAGTGAACGTCGTTGAGTTTCTCTTTGCAGCGGCCCAGTTCCGTCTCCAGCCGGTCGACCCGAGTCGCCCTCTCCCTGAGAGAGTCCACCTCGTCCCGGTACGCTCGGACCGAACGGGCCTCGCAGGACAGAGACTGGTTCTGAAAACACACACACACACACATAGATATTTTTTTATTTAATACTTTAAATCAGCGGTTCCCAACCCCGGGGCCCATTTTGCTACCGGGTTCAGTTAAATTAATTCAGTTTTATTTATTATCTGAGTCTGGACAATTTTATTTTGAAAAATGACCAGATTCTCTTCGTTACATCCATCTGTGGCTCAACTCTTGACGCATGTCAAGGCGCTCGTCTGGGTCAAGCGATAGGTTTACCGCTAGATTAAACCCACCGGCCAGCAAGCTAGCGAGCAACATGAGTGAAAGCAGGAGGAAAGGGCTCAGTGAGGGGACAGAAGAGGCCACGACTCCCAAGGAAAAGAAAGCAACGTTTAACAGAGCACACCAGGAATCCTACTACACTGTTAGAAAATGCCAGAGTTTTCATACCGTCTCACAACATTAAAGTGGCCCGCGGTGCGAGAAAAGTTGGTGGCCGCTCCTTTAAATCATTTCAGTTATAAATTCCTGCAGGAATTTCACACAACTTAGACTGTGACCTTTTGTTTTATGTTTACAGCCTATGCTGGCACAGTGTGTGTGTGTGTGTGTGTGTGTGTGTCTTTGATGGTACATGTGCGGCTGCACGTCCAAGCAGGCACCTACTATTAACTCAGCCCCTCCCCATTTATGGAGCTGTTGTTTAATACTTCTGTATAACCGAGTTACGTATACGACACATTGCTTTGTCAATTAAGAGACTCTACAGTGAACTGACGTCAGAGCCGCGGAGAAAGATTTGCGATGCGGGGTCACGTGACAAGTACAAGCTAAAAGGAACATAAAGGAAAACGGTGAAATACAATGGATGACACACACAGACACAAACACACAGACACACACACACACACACACACAAAGAAAGAAATCTCATAAAGAGTGTTGCTGGCTTGTGGTGCCTGCAGTGGAAGTGGAGTCTCTGTGTCTGGGACACAACTGCTGATTAGCAGCTTCTCACCTCCTGTTTCAGCCTCTGCAGCTCCTGGTCCTGGCGCTCCACCTCGTGCCGCGAGTCCATCAGCTGCTCCGTTTTTTCCTCTCTGCAAAAAAAAAAAAAAAAAAGTAAAAAAAAAAAGTAAAAAAATGCTGTGCAATCAACCCTCCACCCACTGCTTATTTATAGCCATTTAACTGACGGCACTGCCGGACCAACACACAGTAGCCGTGCGCCACTGCGGGAACATTTGAGTGACAAGGCTGCAGACCGCTGTGTGTGTGTGTGTGTGTGTGTGTGTGTGTGTGAGTGAGAGTGTATGGTCCACCGGGTAATTATACTGCAGATCCAGAACCAAGCAGACAGCATAATAAGCCGTGTTGCTTTTCCAGCGGCTGCGAGGGGCGGAGCCTCAAAAACCAGAAGCCTCCTGTGATTGGCTGCCCGGTGGAAACATCTCCTGCCTTCACCACAAGGCCTGAGGTCACTGTGCTCAGAAAACGTGATGCCGGCGGTGTTTTTTGATTGAGCCTGCTATCCACAGCGTCCTAGCGGAGATGTTTTTTTGTTTTTCCCCTCGACTGGACTGCAATAAGAAAACACTCGCTTCACCGTCGTGTGTCAACAAATAAACAGAGAGGGAAAAGTACACGTACAGCTCCTGTCTGTATCGGCGCAGCTTGGCTTTGGTGTCGGCCAGCTCCACCGAGAGGTGCTGCCGCTCCGCCTTGCTCAGGCCCGACGTGCTGAGGGCCGTCCCGCCGCCGTTGGGCACGCCGGCGTCGAGCCCCCGCTCGGGGCTGCTCATGCTCAGGTTCCTGCACACCTCCAGGGTCTGCTGGCTGGACAGGTAGTCCCTCTCCTGGGTCAGGTCCACGATCACCTGGACAGCCATGGATATACATTAATATAGAATCCAATAGAATGCCTTTATTTATCCCACGTTAGTTAATTAATTATTAATGAATTATCGTTTTTATCGTTGGTTCTATCTATAATATCTATTTATCCGACCACAATGTAGTTTGTCCTAATAGAGTTGCCGTAAGACCCCGGACAGACTCTGTATCTACAAAGGACAAATACAAGTTGGACGGACGGACGGACGGACGGACGGACCTCAGAGGCTTTGTCCCGCTGCTCGATGAGCTGCTGCAGGGAGACGGCCATGCAGCGGGACAGCGGCTGCAGCTCCTCGGGGCTGAGCTGCGAGTCCTCCTCCATCCAGGACAGGTCCAGGACGTTCTGCTGGTTGTGCGTCACCTGGCGAGATTGCGGCACGAGCGTGAGAAAACCTTTTGTGTTCCTCTGGGCGACCGTTCCGGCCTCCAGGGGGCTCCACTGACCTCCTGGATGTGGGAGACGATGGCCGCCTGCGTCTCGATGTCCAGCAGCTTGATCTTCTCGATCATCTCCTCTTTGCGCTCGCACTGCGGCGACAAGGCAAGCACACACCGCTGCTTTGGAAACGTTCACGGAAACAACACTTGAGAAAGGATGCAGTGCAGTTGGCAGCACAGAGGTGACATTTTCAGTTCTGCTGGCAAGTATTTGCACGTCGTGTGACCTTAGACCCCCCCCCCCACACACACACACCCTCTCTCAGATCCTCTTCTTTCCACCTGCCGCTCCCTCATCCCGCCACTCTCCCTCCCTCCCTTCCTTCCTCCCTCTCCTGGAACCAGCAGAACCGGTCCAGGTGGGCGGGGCCAGGAGTGGCAGGACGCGAGCGAGAGAGAGAGAGAGAGAGAGAGAGACAGGAAAAGAGGAACTTCATGGGCGTCCGAGATAAACGCTGACAGGTGGGATCAGAGGATCTGGACCCGCTTCAAAGGCCACAGGCCCCGCCCCCCTTCACTGCAGCACGCTCCAATCAATTCCGACCGCTGTATTTCCACTCTATCATTTGCTTCTTTTCGTCCCCATAAAAGAACTCGGAGCTGCCGTGAAAGACACCTCCGCCTTTCCTCTCCTCCTCGGCCGGGAACGACTTCCGAGGAGCTCATTGCTAAACAAAGGCGCAAACCGCAACGTGTCCGTTGTGTGGCTCAACAACACTTTTCACTTTTGTATGAACTGCCGCTGTCGCTGTCGCAGGCGGTCCCACCCTGGAGCCGACTTCCTGTCTGTCTGTCTGTCTGTCTGGCTGGCTGGCTGCACCCTGTGGGCGTTTTTGTTGTTGTTGAGCACATGTGTGCAGGTGTGTGTGTGTGTGTGTGTGTGTGTGTGTGTGTGTGTGTGTTACCTGCACGGCGCAGCCCAGAATGAGCAGCAGCAGCCTCTTCAGATCCTCCATGCTCCTTGCTGCGGGCGAGAGGAAAGCACAGCAGGGTCAGACAGAAGCCAGGGCAACCACACAGCCGGGTCAGCGGCGCTGCCTTGTGCAGCGACAGGAGGAGGCGGACCTGATATGGGGTCCTTGGCGATGCAGAGGATGTTGGGAAGGGGCATGACGATCAGCTGCTGGAGGGTCTCCTGTGGTGGGGAGGAGAATTAGTTGTCGAATGCGACGGGATGCAAGCGATTGATTCAAACATTAATCGATTAACGATGACTTGATAAGCTGCGATTTCCCCTGAGAACCCAAATTTCACAGTGAAAAATGTGCAAGGAGCAGATTATTTATATATATATATTTATATATTATATATGTATAGAACAGTTAAAAACACCCTAAACATTTATCCTCTGACTTTCAGTTGGCTTCTAATGGGTCTTTTTTTTTTCTTCTTTTTTTTAAAGTTGTATAAAAGTGCTTGTTCTAGGTATACAGGCACACACCACGCCATTTAACAAAACAACCTTGTGCAAAGAAATTAAAATTAAATGCGATTCGTTTGATTTAATCCATTAAATCCTTAATCAACGACTAATCGATGATAATAATAATAATAATAATAATAATAATAATACATTTCATTTATAAGGCGCCTTTCAAGGCACTCAAGGTCGCCGAAAAACAGTTTTGCCATAATGGATGAAATGTGAACAACAATAGAAACTGGAGAAGAATGAAAACCCAGCGACAGTCAACAACAGACACCTGGTGCCTTTCATACTGGTGCTGTACGGGGAATTATCGTCAATTTCATTTTTTTATTTTTTACAATTTTCTTCTTTTTATTCCTGTCCTGGGAGTTTGAGCGAGGGCTTAGCCCACGTGCAGGCCCGACGCGGTCCTGCCAAGGGTTTCCAGTTTCAGCCGAGAGCACAGAGCACAGAGCACAGAGCGCAGCAAGTCAAAGAGAAAGAAGCAGACAGGATGCCAGAGGACTCTGCCCCCTGCCTCTCTGCTTTCTGGTGATTCTGCAGCGCACCACGGAAAAACTAAAACCAAACCAGGCCGCCAAAACTATTTCAACTAGTGCTTTCTTGTCGGCCTGCGGTTCCGTGAAGACGCGACACACATTTCTCCGAGTCGCTAGCCGAGACCTACTGACCCAGACTTCAGCGCCGGGCCAGTTTGCATGTGTGCAGAGGCGGCCAGCCAACAGGAAACAGCCTGCTGCCGGCGACAAGCATGCGTGTGTGTGTGTGTGTGTGTGTGTGTGTGTGTGTGTGTGTGTGTGTGTGTGTGTGTGTGAGTGAGTCAGGAAAGAAAGAGCTCGCTGGGAGGGAATGCTTTCCATTCCTGAATATCCTCCGTCTCCCAAAACACACACACACACACACACACACACACACACACACACACACACACTTTTCATTTTCAGGTCCTTCACACTGGACTGGCCACTTACAGCACATTTAGCCCTCTGTTTGCAGCCTCCGGCATTGCTGGACCGTCCAGCAAAATGTGGAGGACTATTGCAGCCCTGCCCTTTGTGACATCACCAAGGGACGACGTGAACATGAACTGTACATTTTGGCGCCTGCGCTAGTGGACCAAACGTGTTTCTGAGGCTGCGTTCAGACTGCAGGCGAATCCGATTCCAATCAGATTCCTGCTCAAATCCCATTTTTGGTTCTGCGACGTCACGCACAGTCAAAACCACAAAACCACATCGGTGTGTTTGGAGCCGTTCACACTGAGAGACGCATCCGTCCCAATGCCACTTGAAAGCAGCTCCCGATGGTGAATTTCAATCCGTTTTGCAAGAATCGGATTTCACGCGATGTGCGACCGTTCAGACTGCGTAGGAGCCGTCCGGTTTCAGTCTGGACGGGCTGAGAATGGGATTTTGGCTGTCGGTGTGAACGCAGCTTTAGCCGGCTGACCGGACGGAGACGACTGGATCTCACACATCTCACACATTTGCAACTTTATTAAGCCACTTAAAAAGCAAGCAGCCAAAGGATGGGAACGTCTTTATCGAAACAATGAAACTTGTCTGCCAAGACAAACAGTGAGGGTGAAGAGAAGAGGATCATGGGAGGAGACTGGCTGTTGACCCCTGGCTAAGGAGGAAGGAAACGCACCAATGGGTGTGAGGGTGTGTGTGTGTGTGTGTGTGTGTGTGTGTGTGTGTGTGTGTGTGTGTGAGATGAAGGAAGTGACTGTCAGCAGGTGTCATCAAATTTCATCCGTCACCTGCGCGCGCGCACACACACACACACACACACACACACACACACACACACACACACACACACACACACACACACACACACACCAAGGAGAAAGCCAGGGGCAGGTCGGGTCGCTATGGTAAATACATATTGAGGCGGCTCTTTCATACATGTTAATGAGCTGGGATGAGACGAGGGGGCGGGGCTGCGGTCTAATGTGTCATGTGCTCGCTGTGGCAATTAAAGCAGCGCTATCGGCTTACACCACGGCTGCCACACGGGAAGTGCGATACCTGCAGATCATGTTACCAGCAGCAGGTAACGGGAGTCGCTCGCACGCACGCGCACACACACGCACGCGCACACACACACGCACACACACACACACACACACAGTAGGCTGTGAATAAAACATGTGGCCGGGCGACCAGATGTCTCTGTGTCTCAGCAGGGGCAACAAGGTAAAACTCTGTTGGCCTCCGCAAAGCATTTCATGTTCTTTCTGTGTTTGGAGTGACAACATTGAACACACACTGGTGTCTATCACCACCACCACCACCATCATCATCATCATCATCACCATCATCATCATCATCATCTGCTGTTATGTCCTTACTAAACCCCTTAAATGGCTTCAAAGTGGAAGTCAGTACAAAGTGATGATTGGACAAAAAAACCTATTAGCTACCAGCAGGGGGTGTGTCAATATTCTATCAACAGCAATACAGTCGCTGCTTCTACACTGGCAGGGGGTGTTTTGGGAGTTTGACAGATGCGGTGCTGCATGGGAGACCCCCCCCCCCTCCTCCCCACGCTACACCCCACCTTCAAAATTTGAACATTTCCGCAGAATTCTTTTGCAACCGCGAACATGAAATGATATGAAAGAAAGATACACTACACTAGCTGAGAGTGACACGACTGATGGTGTGTGTGTGTGTGTGTGTGTGTGTGTGAGTGATGAGTCAGATCTATAGAGACTCACATCACCAGCAGGATCTCACACGCGATCAATGCTGCTGCTGCTGCTGCAGCACCAGTCAGTCTGATGTCGGCTGATCTGGTAGTTCAGCCACAGTGGCTGAACTACCAGATCAGCCGACATCTATCAAACATCTGGACATTGTTTAAAATAACTAACTGAGCAACTACAGAGCCAATTCCACATAGAAGGCGTTTATCTGTGTTTTTCAAGGGAGTTTTGACTTTTCTTTTTTTTTTTTTCTCTCTCACTCTGCCTCTCTCTCCCTCCTTCCACAATAACTCTTCTTCTCTCCCTTTCTTCCCTTTGTGTTTCCTGTTGACACACTGGTTCCCCTCCACCGACACACGGCCCTGTGTGTGTGTGTGTGTGATGGTTTGTATGCGAAGTAGGCCAGAGGATACGTAGTTCAAAACATCCCACGAAGGCCCGGTGGTGGAGGGGTAGGGGGGGTGGCTGGGGCTTTGTTGGCGGTTCCCACGGTAACCGAGGAGGGAGTGAAGCGAGGGAGGGGCAGAAGGTGCGAGCTGTCGGGCTTTGGTTACAACACGACAATAAAAAAAAAAGAAGCTTTTTTTCCCCCAAAAAGCAGGAGGCGGCACGGCAGACGTGGCTAACGTCTGAGGTCACCCCAAGCGGAGCCAAACAAACTTTGGATCCCCCCCCCCTCTCCCCCCCTCCCTGTTTACCTCATTCTAAAGTTCACCGTTCTCAAATTACAAAAACGGAAAGATTTAAAAATGCGGAACCATCGGCGTGAGGTGGAGAAAATAAAAAAATAAAAAAATAAAATAAAAACATTTCAAGGAATTCCAAAGATGTATAATATAGATATCACGGTTATATGACTGGATTGTTCTTTCAACACCAGTGAGGCGGAGTCAGAGGCAAAGCCCCGCCCTCAACTTTAAAGCAGGAACTGATAAAAAAAAAAAAAAAAGAAAATGCTCCTGGCGAGAAGGTTCCAGGACATCAAAGCTCCTCAGGTACAAACAAAGGAATTGTTCCCCACAAAATCCGAGCAACGAGGTGACGGCTTTGAGGAGAAGGTTTGAATATTAAAAAAAAAAATGAGTGACAGTCAAAAAAAAAAAACTCAGCGGGAGTTTATCAAGGAGGGGGGGAACGAGCTCGGAGCTTCTGATATCAAGTTAGTGCTCAGGAAGGAGCAGCAGCAGCAGCAGGGAGGCGGCGGCAGACCCTCCTCACACACACACACACACACACACACACACACACACACACACACACACACACACAGACACACACAGCAACTGCCTGGCGCTCGGTCACTGGGGAGACTGGGAGAATTCCCTGGACCAGTCAGCTGGCCTGCTGGGCTTCATCTAATTAGCGCAGAGCCAACTGGCCCCCCAATAAACAGCTGAATATGTATCAGGGTGTGTGTGTGTGTGTGTGTGTGTGTGTGTGTGTGTGTGTGTGTGTGTGTGAGATCCTAATCCGCGGCTCACCACCCCCCCGACGGGAGGTCACACTGGGGTGTGTACACGCACGCACGCGCGTGTGTGCGTGTGTGTGTGTGTGTGTGTGTGTGTGTGTTTGTGTCAAGGCCGAGTTATTCGACAGCGGTTAGAGATTAACCGCCATAGACAGATTAACCCCGTCCTGCCTGGACTGACCCACTTCAGACACAGACACACACACACACACACCTTAACTAGACAAGGTACTCTCCATTGAAAAGCGACGGTCACGTGATCGTTTTGGAAGCAGGTCAGCTGACTGACGGGCGGCGTCTCACCCGGCGGCTGATTGGCTGCTGTTATCGGACACCTTCTTATCGCTCTCTCCTAATTGGCTTCACTAATATTGTGATTGACACAGAATCACTGTGTGTTGACATCTTAGCATCGGTGGGCGGGGGGGGCGGGGGCATCTCCAGCGGCACATCTATCTGACCTCCCTCTAACCTGGCGGATCGAACGGCGACACTTTGGCGAGATCTCTGCTCCAGGAGGAAGTGGGCGGAGCTCCAAAGCCCCGGCAGGTATTAAAGGTTACGCACATATATGTGTGTAAAAAAAAAAAAAAAAAACCCCAAAAAAACCAACAACCACTCCTGACGTTGACTCATCGGGCCGAGTCACTCAACAGGCTCGCTGGTCACGTGACACCCAGCGGGAAACAGAAACAGGCAGAGGTCTGACTCCTCTGCTCTAGAACAGCACCGGAGTCGCAACAAACCAACACAAAAACCAGCAGGTTTGAACAACGCCGCTCTGAACGCGCATGGAAGGCAGCGAGGCGATTGCTCAATGCTCTGCAAATCACATCAGACAGAAAGAGAAAGAGAAAGAGACACACACACACACACACACACACACACACACACACACACACACACACACACACACACACACACACACACACACACACACACACACACACACACGACAAGCCAAAACCCTGCTGAGGTGAAAGTCCACACAGGCACAAAGTCCAGGAGACGAGAGGAGACTCACTGGAGGTGTTCACTGTGTGTGTGTGTGTGTGTGTGTGTGTGTGTGTGTGTGTGTGTGTGAGTATGTGTGTGTGTCACAGCACCTGGTAGTAGGTCCTGATGTGTCTGGTGAGGACGCTGAGGTTGTGAAGGCGCAGCGCCACGTCATTGTTCACGTTCTTGTTCAACCTCTGGTGGGTTGGACTGGGGTCTCTGCAGAAGACACACACACACACACACACACACACACACACACACACACACACACACACACACATACATGAGCATGAGATCAAGACAAGTAGCACCATACACACACACACAGAGTTGCAGTTGTGCTGCAGGAGGATTTCTGCTGATGCTGACGTGATGCCAATGAAGAAGAACCTTTGTCCTGCTAGCTTTAGCCTGCTAGCTTTAAGCTTCCCCAGAGACTGAAATTCTTTCGTGGGCGCTGCACTGTTAATAATAACAAGGAGGGGCCAGTGTCAGACGCCCACAACGCCACTGGAGCACTTTGACCAAGAGCCTGAGCAGCAGCAGCAGCAGCAGCAGCAGCAATCAGCCAGCCCAGTCTCTCCCAGAGTTCCCAACCTCTGGGTTCATGGTTGCTGAGGTCCAGCTGAAGCCACTGAGACCCACTGACTGAGCTCCGACTCCAGTCTGATTTCACAGCTCAGTGCTCTGCTGACTGACTGCTTGACCAACTGCCTCTGAGTGGCTTTCCTTTCATTTTCCTGATGGCTCCTCTCCTCCTCCCTCCCTCCTCCTCCTCCTCATCCACCTCCTCCTTCTCTATAACCCACTTTTCCCATAAACCCCAACCAGGAACACCCGCACCCCCGCCCCAAACCAACCCACCCCTCCCCTACCCTCTCCTTCCTATTTAGCCCAGCCTACATTCATGGCATGGAGAACAATAGAATGATTGCTATTGTCTCCCAGGACAATATGAACATGTGGTCAGATTGAGGACAGAGGACCTTCAGGATGGTGGACTGACGGTGGTCTCAGACTCCAGACGGGAGATTCCTTTCTAATTTAGCCAGAACACGATGTTTAACATCTTCAGAGTAGAGTAACTGCTAGCAGTGGGAATTGATTCAATTCGATTCCGATTCAGAAGGCTACGATGCGATTAATCGTGATTAATCGAGAAGCAACTGGATGATTTTCCGTCTTTTTCCTCCAACTCCAGGTGCCAGCGGGCGATATCGTTCGTCCCGTTTGTCGCGTTCCCACAATATTTGTTTGCAGCGTGACACAACCAACAAACAGCGTGACTTTAGTCGAGTTTCTTCTTCCCCCTCAACCTTCGTAAAAACCAAAGGAACTCAAATTAGTTTTCCCAGTCGTCTTTAACGCACCGTGTGTCGGTGTCTCGTCTCATGAGTCGGTTTGGATCTGCGTGCTGGTGCGTCTAGTGTGCGTCACCTTAAACGGTCCGGTACCACGCAGATGAAATGAAATGAAATTGGTTTTGTTTGTTTTTTTCAAATTTGCGAATCGATTCATAATTGGCAATGTCGTAATCGCGATAAATCTTAAAGAATCAATTTTTTCCCCCCTCCCATCCCCAGTAAACACCACGCTGTCCTCGACATCACCAGTATCACCACCCAATAATCCCATCAAACTCATGGCATCATTAGAGCCCACCTGGGGATGAGTCACATCCTCACTGCCTTGCTGGACTCACTACGGTAATCCTCCAGAAGATAAAAAGTGTTGACGGCCGGTCCGTTTGAAGCCCGTCAACCTCTCACTGGGGCACCAGAGGAGCACGTGTCGTATTTCAGGCGCTCACCGTCGCAGTTTTTAACCCCGACGATGAGCTAAGGCGGAGGTTCGCGCTCTCGCTCGCCGACAAAGGGCGTTTACCCCCCGGCGCCCTCGGTAACATCTCGGTACGGTACGGGTCGGTATTGACGCATTTCCACGGGCCCCTGCACGGTCCCAGGGGTTACGATTTTGGTACCTGCCTCCTTGGGGTTCGAAGCGAGCGGAGCTGACACCGTATGGGTGACGTAGCAACGTGCAGGACACTGATTGGGTAAAAGGCAGTCTCTCACGAAAGACCAAAACCGCCATATTTTTTTTTTACAGTTTCACGTATTAAAAACTGAAAAGATTATGAAGCTGTACCATGGGCGAACGTAGAACTACAGACGTTTCTGTTGTCTGTGGCCGAAGGAAAAGCTCATAGAGAGCTGGACGGACGGAGCGACACGCAATGAAAAGCCTTCCTGGTTTCGCAGCCGGTGGCCGTCGCTGTACAGCGAAACAGTGTCCGGAGAAATAAATAAAAAAAAAAAAATGCCGAGCGACTACCGAAGGACTACAACAGTCGGAGTGGAACGAACAGAGAAAATGTTGGAGGTTTGTTCAGCCTAATTCGGATGCGATGGAACACCTACGCGGTGGCCAACGGGAGTGAGACGGGCTCGACTCGGCCCCCTGGTGGACGACGAGAGAATAGTCGGCCACGACAATATTTGAAAACATGCTTGAGGACTGTAAATGTGTTTTGTAACATCAAGCAACTTTAGTTTGAAGGCTATTTGCAAAGTAGAGCCGTTGAATCGTGTCGCTAAACCGCTAGCCGCCACGTGCTCTGCTCGTGTTGCGTTCGCTGGCAGCGAAACTTAAGAGGCGACGATTGTGGCTCGCAAGTTTCGTAAGTTTCACTCCTTATAGCGATTTTTAAACGCTGCTCGCTTGTTAACGCCGGTCGAATAGAGTTGTTGCTGTTTTGTGCTTTGTTAAGTTGTGCGGCTATTCTTGTCTAATAATAAACGACTGTGAGACTCAAGGTGATCGTTTCAGCGTCTACATGTTCTCTTCTAGGACAGTGTTTTGATACAAGTCAACAGTATGAAACAAAATCATTCTAAGCCCTCTGAAAATATCTCGCACAAAACAAAACAAAACCACGGTTAATACAAAAAGTGAATCCTGTGGTTTCCGGGACACGGGAGGCACAAAAAAAAACCTTTGCTTCGCCTTGCAACCGTGACTCCGCCCACGCTCAGGTACTGGTCAGGCTTATGGAAATACCTTTCAACCGAGCTGTCCCGTCGTGGGTAAACGCCCAAACTTCACTTCTCGATTTTTTTAAAACTTCAGCATCTGGCGGCCTCGACCTGAAACCGGCAGCAGGCAGGATGTGGTCGCCGCAGCGACTCTCAGGCAAGACGCTCAGCAGCGGAAGCCGTGGATTAACTCGCTCGTAAACTCGGGGGGGGCTGACATGCAAAAATAGCAACTTTTTTTTTGTAGGGTTCAAGCGAGCAGCCAGTTAAAACACCAGTCTCTGCTGCTGCTGCTGGTACTCACATGTGCGTCATGATTTTGTGCAGGAAGACGCCGTCCACCAGCTCCATGAACATGTGGACCCGCTCCTCGGAGCCGACGGCGTCGCTCGAACCCAGAGGGCCCAGGGTCCGCACCTGCAGGGAGGAGGAGGAGGAGGAGGAGGAGGAGGAGGAGGAGGAGGAGTTCAATGAGTTTTGCCTTGGAAAACGTCACAGTGTGGTTGCATGAACTCTTAAAACACACACACACACACACACACACGCAGCTGAAAATGAAAATGGCACTTGTGGATTTGGAGACGCCGGCCGCTCTGGCGCAGAATCACAGAGGACGGCTGCAGTCGGCGCACGTGTCGGGTCGGGGTTTGGGTCAGCGGGAGAGACTCCGCTCTTATTTTCTCCAAGAATGCCACATGCTCAGCATTCACACAGCGAACACAGCTGGACGCCGCCCGGCCGCAACCCGCAGCGGTGCGAGCCACTGGAGCGGGCCGGGATTACGAGCTGGAGCGGCAACTCTTTCATCTCGTCCTCCCACCAGGTTTGGCGCGTCTTGATGGTCGGCTCAACGGGAAACAGGAAGCACGACGGCTTTGTGAAGCGGTGGACTGCCACTCGTCAGGCCACCGGGGGCCGTGGGAAGTTCCAGACGCCCTTCGCCGAATCTAATAAATCAGTTTTGTTATCAGGAGGAAGTACAACGAACTCGACGATGGAGCTACTTGGCTGTGGCCCGTTTCTTTTCCCGGCCTTAAACACAACAGAGTGTCCGGATCGCGACGGTGCCGTCGCAACGTGGTTCCTTCTTGGCCTCAGTCTCAAAGGTTTCATGGCTATAAATGACCGTGTTTTGATGCGAGAAGGAAGATTTGGTTTGGTTCTTTTGAAAGCAGCTTTTTGAATAAATCAATGGACTGGACATTAAAAAAAAAAGCACATAAACAGATTTGGATTAGATTGGAGACCCCCCCCCCCCCTTGAATTTTCTTGGCACAGTTTGTCAGGTGGTTCTGGTCCTTTTAGCTGCGAGATGCACGATTAGAAACTGACAAAAACAATAGAAACCCACTGAATAAGTGATGAAGGCAAAAAAAAAAAAAAAGCTACATTTTGAAAGGAAACAGATGATTCGGAGGTGAGGAAGTGCCCGAATACCACAAACTGCAGCTGCAAAAGGTTGCACAGAGAGTCAGAAACTTTTTTTTTTTTTCTTTCTTTCTTTCTCACGAGCTTCAAACTCTGGAAAGTCCACACGATACCGGTCATCATCTGGAAGCTTTACTATCGCGAGACATCTCAACCCCCCTGAATGCAACATTGTCCAAACGTATTGTTCCGAAGAAGGAGGAGGAGAAAAAAAAAAGAAAAGAAAGAAGGAATGGTGCGTTCAATGCCCCATTCTGTGGCTAGTATATTTAGACAAATGTGGCGGAGCTTGAAAGGAGGAAAGAAGAGAAAGTCACAGCGGGGTCAGAGGTCACTCACTGCCCCCCCCCCTCCCTCTTTCCCCGACACACACACACACACACACCAGCAACTCGTGCACTCACCCACAGCACCAGCGGCGACTCCATGAAGGAGGCCAGCAGTTCGGACAGTGTCACGTCCATGTCGGCGGCGGCTGGTCGTCGTTCACCAGGCCGTCATCAGCGAGGTGGATGCCCGCAGCGGGCTCGCTTTGGCTCTCCGCAAGGGACAGAACAAAGCCTCGGCGTGAGGCATCGATCCCCCCCCCCACCACCACCACCACCACCACCACCACTAGCACCACCAGCAGCGCCGCTCCGCCCGCACGATCTCCCCTCGCCTCGACCACTATTGTCTGGCGTCGCCCCGCTCCCCCGGACAGCCCCCCGGTCACAGCCGAGCGAAGCGTGGCAAACTTTCAATAAAAAAAAAAAAAAAAACCGACCAAGAGACGAGGGCGCGCGGGGGTCAAAGTGGGAAAAGTGGCCCCCAGTTCCAGCGCGTAAAAAAAAAGAAAAAGAAAAGAAAAAGAAAAAGCAGCGAACGCTCCACCGAGGCACGACACTTGATCCAAACTTCCAGGGCAGTTGTTCGCGTTGCCAAGGATACACGATTCGGACCGTAAACCGGGCAACGCCGCCGTAAAACAAAAAAACGCCAAAACAATTTAATAAAGTAGAGTTTTAAAAAACAGTTCTGAGAAACCCCAGGAGGCACCGCGCACGGTGAAAACTTTAAAATAAGTTCCTCTCGGCTGGCTGCTAGCACATCCCCGCGGCGGTACCTCCGTCTCTCCACCTCCGTCCCGTTCTCGCCATCAACCTGACGGAGCGTTCGCGCCGAGGGGAGGGGTTGATTGACAGCGGCGGCGACCAGTCCGCCTGCGCGTGAGGAGAGACTCCCGCCCCTTTACGGAGCGTCAGCCAATGGCGTTGAGCGAGCCTGACGTCATCCCCAGGCAGGCTCGGCTGGCCAAAGAGTGCAGACTGAATCAAGAGGACGTACTCGAATGCTAAAAAAAAAACAAAAAACAAAAAAAAACAACAAATCGTTGAACCGATCGTTGCGGGGGTATCAAAGGCCATGAGCCAATAGAGTCAGTTCGATAATGACACTTATACATATATCATATTACTAAAACGTCTGCAGACCTCTGCTAATAAGACCATCGTTGATTATTTGTGGCAAGTTTACGGAAAAACTGACTAACTTCCCACCATAAGGTAACTCTAAATGTTAACTAATAAAATGAAATAAAAAGAACAATTCTGTTATAACACGATTCTATAGAACGTGTATATATATATAATTTCATATTTTCATTTCTAAATCAAATAAAAATAAGTAGAACCATAATGAAATGCTTTAGGGCAAGATGAAACGAAAAGTCACAACGAATGACCGTCATATCTGCTTTTTGGAGCGTTCTGTAGGAGTGAATGTAGTGATAGAATTATTTATTCCTGCATTTTCCCCCATTTAAACCAAGGACATATGCGGGAGGTACTAAATAAAGACAAATAAATAAATTATGTGAGGTTCATATTTGTGGTCCCTCTGGCAGCCGCCTCCTCCGTGACGAAGCAAAGAAGAACTTTCCTTGATAGACCACGTGGGACGAGCGCTCGGGATTGTCCTCTCGCCGCGTGATGCCTCTCTGGGTTTCTTCAAACAGGTTGAAAAGGAAACCAAATATGAGCTCAATTCAAAAGAACACAAAGACCGAATGCAAAGCAACTCCAACTCCTGACCTCCCCGCGAGGGCGCTTTAACTGACCGGAGCAGTGAAATGTGAACTGTGGCACTTGTGTCGTAATTTCGAAACCCCTTCGCGTGTTTTTAGAAAGAGAGAGTGGGGGTGAAACAAACAAAAAAAACAAAAACAAAACAAAAACATTCGGCAAAGTTTGCGAAAGGACGTCCGCCGGAAGTGCGTTGGCGTATGCAACTCGGCACCACTCTGTAAAATCCGCACTAATCCGGTCAGACATGTACCGACAAATAACATTTAAACACGAGGGCAACTCCTCACTACAGAAAAGGGCCGTTTCCGCACACGCGCCTTTTTACAGGGGGACCGAGGCCATCTTGTGGCTAATAACTGTTACTACAGCCCCACTGAAAATCCCTGGTGGAAAATCTACAAATATTAAGACGATTTATTTTTGTCATTTTACTGTTCAAATGTCGCTGTACATTATGATCAAACTGCCCGATACTGTGAGTAAGAAGTTTAATTATAAACATATCTCGGTCGCTCGTCCCCATTGAAAAAAAGTGCAGACAGGTCGTTATGGTCTATTCATCCGGTATTTGTAGCAGGAGACTGCCCTCCAGTGTCCAAACCACACCTGACCGAACTCGTCAGAGCGCGTGCTCTCCAGTGGTCAAACGAAGACTTGCATCTCGTTTTTCAGATCTATGCAACGTCGTCTACAATTCAATACTGTTGCTGAGACTGATATCAATAACGGTAAATAATCATGAAAAAAAAAAACAGCTGTTAATTTTCTATCAATCATCTATTTATTCATTCATTGTGAATATTCATACAAAAAGATTTTTCCCAGGGAGAAGTGTTGTCAGGAAGAAAAAAAAAAACCAACAACCAAAAAAAGAAAACAAAACAAGTGGTATGAATAAACTTTACATTCAATACAGTTAAATTTTCACTTTTTACCCCCCACGTCCCCTTCCTAAAGCGATGGCAGCGAATCAAATCCTGCGATCCCATTGGTGCTTTCTGGACTTCATAAATCTATTTGTTTTTTTTTATTTTTAATATTACAAATATATAAATGCTCTACACAGTGATAACAGTGATACAGTGTCAGGTCTACTTCGAGTCATAATAATACTTTGCCGTCTTCAAAGACAGGTACGTGCCCACACACACACACACACACACACACACACACACACACACACACACACACACACACACACACACACACACACACACACACACACACACACACACACACACACACACACACACACAGATTTGCTCAAACATACTATATATATATATATATACTATATATACACGTGTGTATGTATGTATATATATATATATATATATATATATATATATATATATATATATATATATGGGTGTATATATATGTGTGTGTGTATATATATATATACATATATATATATCTATATATACATATTTCCACATATATATATATGTATATATACATATATATATATATATATATGTACATATATATATATATATATGATAAAATCCTCAGGAGCTTAAAAAAACTATAACATCATGGTTTCGATGAACCCTCACACTCGTGATCACGCAGGGACAGGAAACAACACAAATCAGCCACAAGTGTATTTTGTTATTGTCACTGCGTTTGTTCCAGGCAGAAACCGGCCGTTCAGCCAGTCAGTCAGTGTTACAGTCTGTGTTTAATGCACTGCTGTGTACAGTAGATACCAAGGCCGTGCTCAAAAAAGGCATAGTGTTTTATACTTTGTGTGATTTTCACTTTTTTTTTTCTTTTCTTTTTTTTTTTTTTTCCACTCCTGGATAAACGTCTGAGGAACTTTATTTAAAATAACAATAATATAATCACTAGTTTACAGATTGTGGACACTACTGAGAAATTGACATATTGACACTATTTAAATAGTTTTAATTAATGAAGGCTGAAATGATCACAGGTCGAGTCTGTGAGAAGGAGCCCAACAGGAGGAAATAGCAGTAGAACTTATAATTAGAACAAGTCAAGGTTTTGGTCTCGCTCAGAATCCATTGACGTGGCAGATTTACAAGTCGTTGACGTTGTTCATCCGTCAGCCACCCAACATCACCTGTCCAGAGGGGGACGCTGTGCTTCTCTGGACAAAGACTAAAATTTAGCTCAGCTGAGACAAAGTGGATACATTTGCACTGAGTGAAACAGAAAATCACAGTTTATTAAAAAAAAAAAAATTAAAAAAAAAATAAAAAAATGTGAAGGCATAAAATCTGAGATTTCAAGAGCGAGTTGATGTTATCGTTGTGGGATCGCCTTCCACGGTTGTGACGGCCATTTAGGACGTGCAATTACTTTTCCTCTCGGTGACTGACGAAAAGCTCAAATTGAAAATCGTCAAATCGTCATTACTTGCGATCTTTGAATTAAAACAAAAACAAGTGTAAATTCTTGACTTTTTTTTATTTTTTATTATCAAGTCACTACGAAGCTCTGTGTGTGTCATGAACCATCCTCGTTTCCCGACAACCGGGTTGTTTTTCACACAAGCTCAGGCACGACGTGCGAGATGACGACAGGTTGCCCAGCAACCAACACAAAGACGGACTTTTGGCAAAACTGGGGCCGAGACGAAAAGTTCGACGGCATTGCGCAACGTACCTTTAACCATTAAAAAAACAAAAAAACAAAGAGGTTATTAGAAATCTACAGCTTTGCGAGGTTGTTATGAAGATGATTCGTAAAACACTTAAAATCTCAGATTTGTTCTCGACATGAGGCCCAAAACTCAAAACAGAATTGTGATCTGCGCTCTGACCTGTGTGTGTGTGTGTGTGTGTGTGTGTGTGTGGTCAGCGCAGCCAGGAGCAGGGCACCCACTGCGGCTCGGTGTCCAGCTTGTTGATGAGGCGCAGCAGCTCGGTGAAGGCCTTGTCCTGGTCCTGGTTGACGATGACGGCGTCGAACAGGTGGCCGCAGCTCTGCTCCATCTCCCGGGCCTTCTCGATGATGTCACGCAGCTCCTCGGGCTGCTCGTGCACACACACACACACACACACACACCAACATGAACACGGAGGTGGTTGTGGAGATGCGAGTGAGTGAGCGAGCGAGCGAGTGAGTGAGCGAGTGAGTGAGTGAGTGAGGGCGCGACCTTGGGGTTCTTGTTGTCCTTGGCCAGCAGGGCGCGCAGTCTCTCCTGAGAGGGCGGAGCGATGAAGATGATGTAGGGCTTCAAGTCGGGGGTTCGAAGCACCTTCAGAGTCTGAGCACGCACACACACACACACACACACACACACACACACACACACACACACACACACACTCAACACACACACACAAATCAGGCCTCCGCCTTTGTGTCCGAGGCTACTGTCTAAACCAGGGGTCGGCGACCTTCACAGAAGAGCCATCAAATACCCTCCACCTGCGGCCGGGGGGGGGGGGGGGGGCCTTATTGCCTGTTTCAGAGGGTGATGGAGACCCGAGGCTGTGGGGAGTTTTGCAACCGTCTCTTCCTTGGCGTGAGTACGGGGAGAAAGCCGATGCGCGTGTTATTTGACAGCAAAACATTGCACCAACGTCGCAATATCGGACGATCAAGGCCGCAAAATGCAGCAGGGGTTACCGGAGCGCTTCTGACTCATCCGGTGCCGCATTTCTGGGCTTTTTTTTGCGCCTGCATATCATCGACGCAAAGATGGCGGCGACAGTAAGCAAGCGACTGGAAGCAGAGGATCAACTTTGTTCTCTATCCGCAGTGTCTCTTTGCGTGCGTTCTTTGCCGTCTTGGCAGCGCCTGTGCTAACGAGCTGCTACTTGTGTAAACACGCCGGGCTACAGTTCTTCTTCTTCTTCCGCCTTCAGGGGGTAGAACCACAGCGCCACATAAGAGCTGGCGTAGGTGCTTTCCAGCGTTTCCGTGTACGTGCGGATATTTTTGGAGACGTGTAATCTCTTTTCTATCAAATGTTATTAGGGCTGCTGGTGTTGTTGGCGCAGAAGAGGTTGCTGACCCCTGGTCTAAACTCTGTGTGTGTGTGTGTGTGTGTGTGTATACTGACCTGTGTGTGCAGGCAGAGCACGCAGATTTTTCCAGTGTTGATGACCTGCCGCACAGAGTCCGCACTCGTCCCGTACAGATTCTTCTCATACTCTCCCGACTCGATCAGCTTCCCTGCAAGAGGTGATATTGAAATGATAAGCGGATGGATAAATTGATAGCCAGCCGGCCATAGAGATAAGTAGATCATTGGATGGAAGGATAGATAGCCATATAGATACATAGACAGACGGGTAGCCATAAAGATAGCGAGATAGATCGTTCCACTGTCAACGTGGCTTCACGTGACCTTCAATGGGAGCACAAGAGTCAAATTCGGACTGCGTAGTGGTTCCGTGCAGTAGTTCTGTATTCATAGTGCGACCAGGAAGCCCTCAAGCACTCTCACGATTGAGTTTTGCGGGGCCTCGGCTGACGTCAGACTCTCACCTGCCGCCAGCTCCGCCTCGAAGTTCTGACGCGACACAAAGTGATAATCTCGTCCAATCAGCTCGCCGTCCCGACGGTTCCGCGTCGTGTCTGCAGTACAAAGACAAAACATCACGAGGCAGAAACACACGAGGCAGCGTTGTGGCCAGACTGTGTGTGTGTGTGTGTGTGTGTGTGTGTGTGTGTGTGTGTGTGTGTGTGTGTGTGTGTGTGCGCTCCTCACGGGGCACGGCTCCGGCGAAGCGCTCCGGCTGGCTGTTGAGCAGCCGCTGCCTCAGCTCCACCTGGCCGCAGCCGGTCGGTCCGATGAGGGCGATGGGCCGCTTCCTATTGGCCGGCTGGTGGTACAGCGCCATCTCCTCGTAGGTCAGGATCTCGTCGTTGTCGACATCTAAAGCGTTGAAAGGTGTCACATTGCAATGAGGCTGCTGAATGCACAGCGACTGGGAATGAATGGTGAGATGGTGAAGGTGCTATGGACCTGACTGACACACTGTGAATCTGAACAAACACTGACAGTCGTGCTATCGTACCGTCGTTCTTGTGGCCGTTGTACAGCAGCTTCTTCCTCTTCCTCTTGTTCTTCTTGGCGCACCACAGCTTCCCTGCAACAACACGGAGCGCCAGAGCTTCAGCCGCAAGCGCGTCGAGGAGAAAAAGGCTCCGGTGCGTTTGGATGCGGAGCGGAAGTCCGGTGTCTCTCGGCGTCTCAGAGTCCTGCAGGACTCGAGGAGGAACTGTGACGATACCCACCGGACTTCTCAGGCTCTTTGTCTTCTTCTATGGTTTGCTTCATGGCTTCCCTCTGCTGCTGGAAACCTTTTCCTGAAAAACAAAAAGACAATAATTCTTCTCATCGGCCAACGTGTGGACTCTCCAACCCTGTACCGATCATTTAGCCCTGTGTTTACAGCCCCCCCCGCTGATATAATGGCTGTTGAGATTGATGCGTTCGTTGGAAGGGAACAAAAGGTAGGCGGTTTCAGCAGGCTGGAGGCGTGGTCACTAACATGGGAGAGGGATCGTGCCCCTTCGTGACATCACACAGGGCTGATTTTGAATGCTGTTTTTAGCCCTCAGTTTGAAAAAAAAAAAAAAAAAAAAAATCTTTAAAAGGACTTTTCTCATTTCTGGGGAGTTGATTTTGCGGGCCGTATCATGCGACCTTGACCCTTGACCCTGACTAGCCGGCAGCGCTACCTGGCACCAGTCCGGCTAGCGGCTGGTTGTCCTCGTCGCCGTCCCGGTACGCCTGCCACCAGTTGGGGTCCGACTGGCTGATGATGTGCAGGATGTCGCCCTTCTGGAAGGACAGGCCCAGCTCCCTGCAGGGCACGTAGGGGTCGTCCGAAGGGTCGTAGTCGAAGTGCGCCTTCACGTGGATCTGTGTGGCGGACGGACGGACGGACGGACGGAGGTTTTCACACAGGTCAGCGCCTTCCTTCAAACTCCTCCGAGTTCCTGCGTGGACTCGGGACTCACCACGTTCTCCTTGACGGGGAGAGGTTTGCCCTGAGTGCTGGGGATGAGCACGAAGGTCAGGAGGCCGTGCATGTCAGCCTGGAGGAGGAGGAGGAGGAGGAGGAGACATTTTACACCAAACTACCACGATCATCTCTCCCGTCTTTCCGCCGGGCCCGGAAGCCGGACGGACGTCGCGGCCGAACCCACCAGAATGTCGAAGACCTGGTTGACGTCCTTCCCTCGGATCTCGATGCTGTTTATCTCCAGGATCTCGTCTCCTTCCGACAGCAGGCCGCTCCGCTCGGCCGCGCCGCCCCGGACGATGCGACTGATGATCACGCTGTCCATCTCGTTGCGAACGGTCGCCCCCTGCAGGAAGCAAGAACACGCGAGCGGGCCAAGTTTCGTGATTTTATGAAAAACAAACAAACAAAGAAAAACAGGGCTGCGCCGATAACGATGCCGGTATCGGGCATCAGCATCGACACCGGGGGTTGAGGATTCTACTCGCACTTGTAAAATTCATGCGGATACCGCGACACTGACACCAGTTGTACATCGTCACCCTATCAAAATAATGGTCCAGGTCATTTTTTGACGGAAACTAGTTTTTGACTTCAATCATCTCTTGATGATTCCGGCCGTCTCGTTTTGTGTTTCCCCAAAAACTTGAAAAAAAATAAATGACTTGGGCCATTATTTTAATAGGGTGACGATATGTCAATATATGGAAATGCTGTTAAATTTGTGTTTGTGTGACAGTCGCCCTTGTTTGAGAAAAAAAACAAAACAAAACACACTGAGGAATGTTGCTCAAGTCACAGAACATCTGTGAAAAAATTAGAGAGAAAAACCCAAGGTAATTCTATAATGTGTAATGCGTGATTAATTACTCTGCAATGCAAGTACTCTCTACTGGCGATGTAAAACAGTGGTATCGGTGCATCTCTAACCAACGCCTTAAAACTTTTATTTCTTCTTTTCTTTTTAAACTCATCCGTGTCCAGTCGACGGCAGCTGCTGGCTCTGCTCTCACCAGCGGGATGTCCCGCGCCTTCTCGATGCGAACGATCTTGACCGTCTCTCCTCCCCACTGCGTCAGCGTCTCTCCCTGCGTGGGCGTCGGCTCCAGCTGCATCTCCGTCTCCGCTATGCTGTCGTGAGCCTGGAGCAGCGACTGCGGCACACACAGGACACCGCGCGAGCGCGTTTACGCCCACTTCCACTGAGCTGGCAAGGCCGCAAAGCGGCCACCAGGGGGCGGCGGAGGGGGTGGGGGGGGGACTCTAACCCAATCGATGAAGAGCTGAAACAAGGCGTGGGCAAACTATGGCCTGGGGGCCATGTGCGGCACATTAAGCTTATTAATATGGTCCACTGAACTTGAAGAAATGATATCAACAGTAAGTGAGTCATAAAACAGCTGCATTTTATACATTTTTCCAGCATCACTGAGCTTGTGTGTGTGTGTGTGTGTGTGTGTGTGTGTGTGTGTGTGTGTGTGTTTGTGTCTCGACCTGCATTTGTGTTTCTGACAGCAGGCTGCTGAGTTCCAGTCCCTCTTTGTTCTGACTTTGCTGGATGAGACTTCTGACCTGAAACCATCACAACAGAAAGAAGGAAAAAAGTGAAACCGCAGCTGGATCACATCAGACACGTGATGACGTCACAAAGTTTTCAGAGAGGAAAATATTTGCGTAAAAAGCTTTCACGCACTTCTGCTTTTTGCCAGTAGGGGGCGCGTGCCATTCGAAAACTCACCCGAGCGCCCCCTTTGCTCTGACCAAAAGTATTTCCCCCTCTGCAGCGCCACAGACACTGCAATGTTTGCCTGCAGGTGATTTTTCTCACAGCTGCTGGACGGCGTCGGAGCCGGCGCCAACTCCGACTTTGACCCCCAGAAAAAGAGTGCGCTTCCTGTTTGAACGGCGGCGCTCAAACTTGGCGGCGGAGCAGCGGCGCGGCGCCAACACAGAGCAGAAATAATGTGCTTCTGTCTAACGAGATTCCTCTAAAATGAGCCGTGAATAGATCTCGCAGCTCGCCAGCTCAGCGCCGGGAAAGAGGGGGGCTGGAGAGGGGGGGGGGAGCGGAGAGGGGGAGGGGGGTTACTGCGGCCACGACGGCTCTGGACGCTGCACCGAGTCGGTCGCAAGTCCTCCTCCCTTTGATTTGTCTGGGTAGCGCACGGTGACGCCAACAGGAAGAGGAAATAATAATAACGCAGGATGAGAGGATGAGAGGATGAGAGGATGAGAGACGTCGACCGAAACAGCAAAGTTTGAGTTTGTGTTTGGCTTTTTAATTGATGTGGAACAGAAGCTGCTCTGTGTGCAACCTCGTTATTGGACAATCGCTGACCCAGACAGACAGAGGGACGGACGGACGGACAGACTGTGTGTGTGTGTGTGTGTGTGTGTGTGTGTGTGTGTGTGTGTGTGTGTGTGTACACTACCTCCATGGCCAGTGGAAGTGCCTGGTGTGTGTGTGGGTACGGAGGAGAGGGTCTGTGCATGCTGTTGGCGACCGCATTGTGGATCTTCAGCGCCGACTGGAAGTCCGACTGGAAGGAACCAAGAGGAGAAACAAAAAACACAAAGGCAGCTCGATGAGACGGAATCGCCGCGCTGGAGGAGCCTGAACGGGAAAACCTGCAACTTATTACTCAGACAGAATTCCTGGGAATGAGACAACAAAGGCTTTGCAGATGGCGAGTGAGAGTTCGGGGAGGGGAGAGAGTTTTCTCTCTCGGCGAGGCCGCGAAACGTCCACTGCAGGATTAATAACAGCGGGAGGGCAAAAGATTTGATTTGTGCGTCTGCAGCCTCGAGGGGCGGGGGGCGGGGGCGGGGGTGCGGGGGCGGGGGGGAATCCAGCTGCGGGAGCCGCGGCTCAGACAGGAGAGACCACACGAGCTTCATAAACCAAATCCAGGAAGTCTTGGAGGAGCTCCTCCTCCTCCTCCTCTTCCTCCTCCTCCACCTCCTCCTCCTCCTCCTCCTCCTCCTCCACTAAGTCCATTTAAATTACCTTGTTGAGGAGAGCCAGGACCAGCGCCACGTCATTCTGACTCTGCTGGTCCGACAGGCAGCCGTGGACCTGCTTCAGCGACAGCAGCAGCTCCTCCAACTCTGCCGGAAGCAGCACACACACACACACACACACACACACACACACACACACACACACACACACACACACACACACACACACACACACACACACACTTTAAGTCTGGCCTATGCAGTCGGCAGGCTGTGTGTGCGTCTCCAGGCCGCTGCTGAAACTCCTGTTTCCTCTTCTTGTTGTGCGTCAACAAAACCACCTGATAAAGTTTTAATTAAGTCGCCGTCAACCAACCAGCCCCCCCCCCCCACGACTCCCCCTAAGGTTGGCATGTCTCCCAGCATTCCAACCTGCTGACTCTCTCTCTCTCTCTCTCTCTCTCTCTCTCTCTCTCAACTTGATTTTTCTCAACTTTCTATAAATTTGAAATCATTTTCACGCTTTTCCCGTCCACCTGCTCGGACCTGTGTGTCCTATCCAGCGTCGGCGAGTCATCTATTACCAAGTAGTCCACTATGGTAATTAAACTTGTAATGTAACGGGATTACAGTGGCAAAACTGGTAATTAAATCATAATCACTTCATCACGTAACGATTCCGTTACTTTTCCGAAATATTTTGCAAGCTAAAAATATGTTATGCTATGTGCAGGAAACAAGAGGTTCTCCACTGTGACTTTATCTGTTTTTTCTAACAGAAGTAATTAGTAATTGATTACTTATGAAACAAAGTAGTTAAAGAAGTAATTTTTAAAGGAGTAATCAGTAGTGGGATTACTTTTATGGAGTAATCCCAACAACACTGGTCCTATCATCCGCTCTGAGCATACCTGTGTGTGTGTGTGTGTGTGTGTGTGTGTGTGTGTGTGTGTGTGTGTGCGCTCACCCAGCAAGGCGTGTGAGTGCTGCAGGCTGAGCGGCGGCAGCAGCTGCGGCGTGTGCGAGTCCTGCAGGAATGTGGGATTGTCGATGCCGACCTGCGGATGCTGGGAGAGCTTCCTGAGTCTGAGCGAGGCGTTCAGGTCCAGCTGCCGGTCCTCCTCCTCTCGGCGCCGACGCAGGTCCTCCTGAGGGAGGGAGGGAGGGAGGGGTGGGGTGGGGGGCGGGGGGGAGAGACAAAAAAACCAAAAACAAATCTGAAAACATTCATCATAAATCAGTTGAAGCTTCAGTGGAAACCCGGTTGCTGTTTGGGTTGGAACGGCGGGGGGGGGGAACTTTTAACTCATGAGCCACAACACGACTTCTACAATTTTTGCCTACAAAAGAAAAAAAAAATCATAGAATATGTAGGAAATTGCCTTTGATTTAGGTTGAAAATGAAGTGACTCTTAAAAATTAAATGAACAAAATCCAGCTTCTTCTAGCACTCACAGTTACTGCCATTTAAAAGCATGCAAGTTGTGTTATTCTCCAGGATATCATCATCATCATCATCATCATCGCAGGAAATACGAGAAACTAAAACATTAGGAAGGTTTACAAATATGAACTCTGGATCTCGTGCGTGTGTGTGTGTGTGTGTGTGTGTGTGTGCGTGCATGTGCGTGTGCGTCTACCTGCTGCTGCCGTATCCTCTCCAGCTGTGCCGACCGTCGCACAGGCAGCGTCCGACTGCCCAGCTCTCCAGGAACGTCCACGGCCATCTCCCGGTGCTGCTGTCCTCCCCTCAGATCTTCATCTCCTCCTCCTCCTCCTCCTCCTCCTCCTCCTCCCTCACTGGCAACATGGCCGTTCAGATGGGACGTTGTCATCCCTTGCCCACACACACACACACACACGCACGCACGCACGCACAGCCGGTGTCAAGTGTCGAGCAGGGAGGGCCGAGCCGTGTGCGTCGACGGGGTGAAATCAGGCTGGAGGAGTCTAGGAGGGCCGCTTCCTGTAGAGGGCGCCCATGACACCTTCAACCTGCGGGGACAGCGAGAAGAAGACGGACAGCGGTCACGATAACTCGTCAAATCCGACCCGCCTTCGCATTCGTGAGCAGAACAACCACGTCGGCCGCGTGGCGATTCTACGAGTTGGAAGACCAACGCAGACCCGCAGCGGAACGTTATTTGTCCAAAGGTTTAGATTGGTGGCTCACAACTGGTGGAGTCTCAGGACCCACATCCATTTCTGTATCAAGACGTCGTGACCCACAAAAATAAAAGCACTGGTGCACTTTCTGTCACGTCTCATAAAATAAATAAATGATTGAATCGAATGTCCTGCAAAATAAATACTCAACATTTTCTCTACAAACATTTTTTTTTTTCTCCCAAATTGCCCATGAAGCCGCGACCCAATCGAAACAGCTCGGCGACCCCCCTTTTGGGTCGCGACCCACCCGTTGAGAAACGCTGGTTTAGATGTTGTGTCGTCCTGTTTGTCCACCCGTGTTGACTCCACCACTGTGGGTTTACTTTTCGCCCGTTTCTGCCTCTGAGCTCGTCGCTCTGCAGCGACCGCAGAGCGCCGACCCGGACCCGGCCGCCCCCGGTCACATGACGGCTCTGGGAGCGCGCGCTGATTCTTTTCCCCTGGCGTCAGCCCTTTAACAGCAGGGCAAACCAGCTGCGGGGGGGGGGGGGGGTTGTGCGTCGTCCCTGACTCCAGGCCTCTGTCACTAAATCCTGGGGACGGACGGCACCTTGGCCCCGCCCACACAGGTGCGTCGGCGGGACGAAGAAGCGCTTGCGGCTCGGCAATGACGCAACAATGGTAATGACAATAATAATAAAAACCGCTGCGTCTCAACTCTGTGAGTCTCCAAGGTAGTTAAGGGACAACGTCATGACCCCGCCACCCCCTCCCTCTCCCCCCCGGCCGACTGCACACATCGCCACGGCAACGGCTTTGTCAGCAGTTGGGTGGTCCGGTTTGACACACACACACACACACACACACACTTGAGGAGTGGACCGCGACGGAGGGAGGTAGAGGAAGAGGAGGAGGAGGAGGAGGAGGAGGAGGAGGGGGGGGGGGTTGGGAGGGGATGTTTAACGGATGACAAAATAGACAGTGGGAGGGGCCGGCAGAGGGCGAGCGAGGTAGAAAAACACAGCAAGAGAGAAAGTGAAAAATAAATAAACAGTTGTGAGACGGACGGACGGACGTCTTATCTCTCAGTGTCACAACAACAGCAGCAGCAGCAGCAGCAAGCCTGCAGGCAGCAGGGTGTCAGCGATCTGTTATCTGTCAGCCACACACACACACACACACACACACACACACACACACACACACACACACACACACACACACACACAGTGAGGAATGCCAGGCGGCCCTGGGAACAAAATTCCTCTGTTGGGGGAGGGTGTGTGTGTGTGTGTGTGTGTGTGTGTGTGATCAAAAACCTCACATACTCATTGTCAGTGTCTTTGAACTGGTCATGGTAAAGTGTGTGTGTGTGTGTGTGTGGCAATGAGTTTGTGCCAGGGTCTGACAAACATGTGCGCCACGGCCGATGATGAAAGGCACCAAGCGGCGCCGCAGACGCACACTGACGACCTCATTAGAGGCGAAGCCACAGTGAACACACAGTGAACACACAGTGAACACACACCAACCCCAGCCTCCATACCCAGCCTGGCACTGTGACGTCACAAAGGGCACTGCCAGTGTCCACACCTGCCAGCACCCCCCCCCCCCCCAGCCAGGGTGAGACTTTGGTCTCCCCTTCCTACAAAACGAAGCAGTGGTTTTACAGCGGGCGGCTGCTAACAGAGGGCTAAGTGTGTGGCGTCCTCGTCCGAAGGCCTCGCCAACGCCGGCTCCCGGAGCTCGTTAGCGGACCATTGTTCCGACGACGTGGCGCTCGAGAGCCGTGACCCACTTTGAGGGGCTCGTCCGCACATCCTCTTACACACACACACACACACACGTCAAACCATTCCTAGCGAACTGGGATTCTTTATTTCCCGTGCATCCCCGCCCAGCTACTCTTTGCAAGACGTTGTTATGGCAGCTGTTTCCTACTGGATGGCTGCCCTGCGCACACCGAGGTGCACTGAACCTTTATCTGGAGGACACACACACACACACACACACACACACACACACACACACACACACACACACACACACAAAATACCCCAAACCAAAACATGCTGATAAGCTGTGATTCAACTGAAGAGGGGGGGGATGACACTCACACTCACACAAGCGTGTATATCTCACAGCACCATCTGCCGCCCCCCCACTGTGCATGTATGAATGCATGCGTGTCTGTGTGTGTGTGTGTGTGTGTGTGTGTGTGTGTGTGTGCCTTGCCAATGTATGCAACAGTTCAAGGTGCGGAAAACAAAAGGCCATTGACGGACGGACGGAGGGACGGAGGGCAGCCGCGTGATTCAGTCGGGCCGCTTCACGCTAGCGGAGCAGCCGCTGCCATGTCTTTTTTACGTCCTCCGGGTCAGCGGGAACAAAGACGAGACCGGTTGGCAGTTTTGCACGAGCGCAGAGTCGTCTTGTGTCGCGAGACGAAGAACAAAAATGTGGGAGATGTTCAATTTCTCTGGCCTGAAGAGAGGTGGCTGAACGCAGGGACTGCATCACACCACGCTGCCAAACTGGAGGAGGACACTCAAACTCGTTGAAATGCTTTCAACAGGGGGGGCAACCGTTTGTCGCGACATTAAGAACGACACCAATCTGTCTGAACCCTTCCGGCCTGGTCGTTGACGGAGCAGATTTCCCAGCGTGCTTCGGGGCGAGGCAGCGAACTGCCAGGAAGGAAGTAGGAAGGCCGCCAATAAAGCATCGACCTCGGAACTGGCGGCGCGGCGGGACACCGGCTGACAGAGGGAAGGAGAGCCGGGCGCAGCAGGCTGCCGTTTGTTTCACCTGAGCAGGTGCGGTGCCTTCACTTCTCCCTCAAGCGTGGGGATCAACGTTTGTTTGGAGCGATTGAACCGCTTCTACAGCGGACGTGCGTTCCAGAGGGGGGTCTGTTGAAAAGGTCTGACAGATGTTTTTACACACACACACACACACACACACACACACACACACACACACACACACACACACACACACACACACACACACACACACACACACACACACACACACACACGTCTCCACGCAGCACTGAGGGAATGGCTTCCGCTTCAAACAGCCCTAACCTTCAACAAACTGCGCGCAGCACCAAGTGCAAAGGTCGCACAAGTGCGAAAAATCAACATGAACCCAAAAGCCGGAAAAAAAAAAAAAAAAAAAAAAGTTGTGCGTTTTCCAGTTGTGTCACTGGTGGCAGAGGCAGGGCTACATCTCTCGCTTTCTCTGTGTGTGTGTGTGTGTGTCTCTCTCTCTCACACACACACACACACACACACACACACACACACACACACACACACACACACACACACACACACACACACACACACTTTCTTAAAAAGGGGCTGTACCACTCCGTACCAGACAAATGGAGGAAGAGGGAGAACGGACGAGAGGTGCTTTTCCGTCAGAAGACTTCAAGTCACTCCGACAGCAAATCACAGAAGATCAACAGAAAAAAAAAAACAAAAAAAAAAACACACACACACACACATCACTGTGCGTCATCATTGCAAATCCGGAGTGATAACGAGCTACTGTGGGTTCTGTACCGGTGACCCAATCTCATCAGCCGGCCCCACACAGAAAACATTCACAGCACTTGCCTTTGCGAATCTGCACCGTATGTCTTAGTCACTGTGATAAGGTGGCAAATACTCTGAAGAATAAAAGCTGAAGGAATGAGAGAGAGAGAGAGAAAAAAAAAAGAGGTCCCAGTGGAGGTTGTGTGGTGCTGTTTAAAAGCCTGCTTCTCTGGCACCGTGCGGCACAGCAAGACACACAGCAACAAGCACGTCGAGCTAAGCCAAGCAGCCACTAACTAAATAACGTGAGCTCGGCCTGCGTCTCTGACGTATAAAACACTTCCACGACAGGAGAAAGCTGAGGCAGGCGATCTGGCCTGGGGAAAATAAAAAAATAAAAAAATAAAACATATTTGAGGACGTCAGGCCTGGACATGCCTCTGGCTGCAGAGTTAATGGCATCGCCTCGAACAGAGATCCTGACTCAGAGATCCTGACTCAGAGATCCTGACTCAGAGAGCATTCCATGGAAAACACAAGACGCCTGCACCAGAACGGACCTTGATCCAAAGTTCCTGCACAGGTGCAGCTGCCTCTTCACTTCACAGAGTACAACACGAGAAGAAGAAGAAGAAGAAGAAGAAGAAGAAGAAGAAGAAGAGAGTGCAATACTTCAGGGAGGCACCGAATTGAATTGAATGACATTTTATAGAGAACTTAAGAGAACTTCTGCAAAACATTCGCGTTTGAGAGATAAGAGAAGTCGCATAGCAGTTATAATGCAATGGCAAAAAAACCCAACAAAACAAAGGCCGTTTTGTCACGATGTTGACTTACTCCAACCATTTAATTCAACTGTTACAGGCGTTGTTTTACCACAACATATGAAATGTAAAACCATGGTAAACAGCTGTTAGGACACGTGAATATCTCGGGAAAGGTAAGTTCTTCGGCGATAAAGTTAAAAAAAAAAAAAAAAAAAAAAAAAAAAAAAAGAGGAGAAGAAGAAGAAGAAGAAGAAGAAGAAGAAAAATGCTAAACATCAAAAGATCGATAACTATGTTTCCACCTCACGCCTCCAAAGTGATCCTTGTCAAGCTAAAAACTAAACAAAACTAAAAGAACTCTGTGATTTCTAATTAGCACTATTAGCTGATGGGAAATCACCTACGTTGGATCTCAATACCTTAACACGCCTTCGTTGTACTTGTATATATGTTTTTGTCACGGTTGGAGCCTCAACGTTTCTGTCCCATGAATTTGACAGCAAGAAGTGTCAGCTAACGTTTGGGTTAGCATGCTAACAAGCTATTTAAAAAAAAAAAAAAAAAAAAAAAATCCGACTGTTTTGGTTTGCCAGCTGCACTGTCAAAGTACCTGACAAAATGTAGATAACCCGAGGCTTCATTAGCTTTACTGGAACTAGAGATAAAACACCTTTATACGCCAAAAACGACAACAAATTAAAAATAAACAAAAAAACTTCAAACAAGTTTCAGTCGTGGTCATCTCTCTCGGCAATTCAAACGCGAGATGATTTTTTTTTTTTCCCCCCTTCACCTTAACGAGCTAATGTTACTTCCTGCGGCACCTGTTGATAACAAAGCGGCTTCGGACGACCGGACTGAACACACCCGAATACTCACCCCTTTTACGAGTCGTCTGCCTTCCTCTTCTTCAGCAAAAAAGGTCCCAGCAGGATTCCAAGCTGAAGTATTTCTTCTTCTTTTTTTTAAAATAAATAAATAAAAAATCTAGCAGCGTTTCCCCTCCCCGACGCGAGTTTGAGTGTAACAGACCTGTTGCTCGCTTGGTCGGAGCGTCCTCTCTCCCTTTCCTCCTCTGAAGACTGTCATTCCCAGCCCCAGACAGGGGGAGGGGACAACATACCAGCGATTGATACAACAACGAATCTGATTGGGCGCAGCGATGCAAGGAATCTCTTTCGAGCCAATCAAACGCCAGCTTTTTTTTTTTTTTTTTTTTTTTTTACTACTGATACCAGCACAGAAACCAAACCTCAACCGCAACCAGGAGCGGAATTCTACCGCCTTTTCCGGCATTTTTTTTTTTTTTTTTTTTTGACAGATTCATCGAAATTTAGACATTTAGGCTTTCTTGACCTTGCAAATTACTGATGACTGATCACGTTTAAATAAAATAAAGTTAACAAAATAAATAGCACAATATAGCAAATAAATAAATATACATATGCATATAAATCAACAATAGAAAAATTACAAATACTGAACAGCTGAGGAAAAGCAAGGTGCTGCTACAATTTATGACGTATGAATCTAGATTTTTTTTTTGTTGCCATTATTATTTTGTACGTCAATCTCCCTGAAGTAACAAAAATACAGGTGTTCAATAATAAACACTAAATAGTTCAGATTTTGACATGACATCACCAACAAACATTAAGAAGGGAATCTTCTCACACAGAGGTTACAGAATAATGAGGTTTATTTTTTATTAATTCATCTTCTGTTTCCATAATATCATTACAGCGAAAGAAAACAAAAAACAAAACCAAACAAAAACATCCTCTTCATTATATTTTTATACAGTTGTAGTAGAATGCTGTCTCATTGCTTCATTACAAGTGCTGGTCATAGTTAATAGTGTGTGCAGTGTGACACTGAGTTCAGTCCAGTGTTACGAATCACTCAGTACAAAGGCAGTTTAAAAATAAACCTGCTTCTTCTTTTTTTAAATTCCTCTTTTTTTTTTTTTTTTTTTTTTAGTTTTAAAATGAACTCTATCTGGGTGCGATTGCTCCTCCTTGGGCAAGTGGCAGGTTGCGCTCCAGTGGTGCTGCTTCGAGTCACTTTACGACAAACTTCTGGGGGGGGGGGGGGGGGTTCGGCTCACTTCATGCGTTTAAAAACCCTGTGCTTCCACTTTGTTCAACCCAACCCGAAGCCGGCGATGAAAGTCAATTTTTTTTTTTCGAAAAATGGTGCGTTTGAGGTCACCGAGAGTTTGAAAAAATCTGAGCCAGAGGAAAATACAAGGGCCGAGATTTCCAGTGTCTTCTAGAATATCTCTCTCTATTACTGATTAGGAAAGGAGAAGAAAAAGAATAACTTAAGAAATTCCAAATTCCGGGTACAGCACTGGCGTCACACCTGGACTCACACCTGCCCAAAGGTGAGAAAGCTTTCCCCCATAATGAGCATGCAAATGTGGAGAAATAGGGAGGAGAAAGGAGGAAGATGAGGAGGTGAGGGGAGACGGGGAGGAAGACTGAAATCAGCCAATCGGGAAAGCAATCAAAGCTGTGAACGCGGGGGCTGGCGCTGCGTTCAAGAGATCTCGTCGCGGGTAAAAATGATTCTGATATGACATTGATCCCTGAACACAGCTCCTGACCTTTTGACCTTTGTGGATTTTTGCTTGGCTTGGCACGAGTCACCACCATCAGGAAGTCTGGGCACCACCGGAGGAGTGAGAGGGCTGCGGTTCAGGCTGACGAGCGGATGGGAACAAGAGACTCGGACGTGAAGCTTGTAAACTGTCCTCCTCCTCCTTTAAATTTAGCAAACAGCTGTGGGTTTTTGCTACAGCTCAAACTAAAGACGGCGCTCTATTGAATCGCAGATCTGTCAGGAATGATCTTTCTACAGTTTTATACCGCGTTGGGGAGGGGGGGGGGGGGGGGGGGAACCCACTCTAACAAGCACCTCAGCAGTGACAGCAGAAAAATGTCAGTTGGGTAAGTTTTAACAAGCACCTGAACGCAAGTGACAGCAGCGCTTTCCCCAAGGCTGTCCTGACCGACCCTCCTGGCTACTTAAAGGTCCGTAAAGCTCAATATTTTTCTTCTATCAATATCTCAGATACTTTATGTGCATATTTTCCTGCCCACCTTTTCGTGACGTTAGCACACAAACTGCTTGTTTGTTTTGTTTTTGGCTTTCCAGAGACCGTCCTCCTATTGGAAATACTCACAACAGCAGTTTTCAGGAACCCCGTTGGGAGTCCGTGCGGATTTGCTCCGTGTCTCCTCAGCATTACAAACTAATACACTTTTTAATTTATCTCCTGTGACAAAAAACTAAAAAAAAAAAAAAAACTAAAACAGGGCCTTGTCCTTAAAATAATAATAAGAAAAAGGTTTGGAAACGGTTGCGCTGCAGCAGATCAACTTCTCCTTGACTGCTTTTTTTTTTTTCCTTGAGCCAGACTAGAGAATTTTTGGCGGTAAGAAAAATTGTAAAGTATAAAAAAATACACGTATGGATAAAACTGAGAAATTCCACCTTCAGTCGTTAGTATTCAAACACTTCTAAAATCCACGCTTTTTTGTTTGGAGGCGTCAGTTTCACAGCCGTGTAACGCCTACTCAACACACAGTTAGGGGGCGTGGGGGGGCGGGGGGGTCACAGTAACAGAACCTGCTCGGCCCAGAGGTCGTTGTCAGAGCGTTGATCATTTAGGCAATGATGCATTTTCAACTTGCACCTTGCTCTTCGAGCCGACCGACCTAAATAAATCACACAGTTTAATGGCTTTTACTGGAGTCGGGCTCGGCCGCGGTACAGCGTTAAGAGCGAGAAGTTTAAATAAATCCGTTTTAGCGCGCGCCCTTTGAGCTCCTCGAGAGCCTCCGCAAAGGGAACCCTTGGCTCACGGTGACGCTAGGCTGCGGGTGGGGGGGGGGTTGTCAGCTGGCTCCTGTGTGCGAGCTGGGGAAGGCCGGAACGCAACAGGAGAGGAAGGCAGATCGAAGGCTGAGGGGAAGATTCAAAAAGACTGGCGCAAAGGAAGGAAGGAAGGAAGGAGGTAGTAAAGTAAGGAAAGAAAGAAGGAAGGGAAGGAGGGAGGGGGCGAGGGAAGGTCTCTAAATATCGAAAATCTACTGGGGAAAAATGTTGAACGCACAAAGCAAATGAAGAGGAGAGAAAAGGGCATGAATACTACTAAGATGATAATATTCAATCAGAACCATGATAATAATAATAAATAGAATATTAATCAAGAATATTAATAATCATTATCATCAGGATAATAATAGTAATAATAATAATCATAATAATAATATTACAGAATAAATCTAACATTTTTTTCTTTTCACATCTTTTTTTTTTTTTTTTGTTTAAATCTTCCTTTTGAAATACAGTGGTCTCCTCCTCGGAGTGGACCAATGAGGAATCAGCCTCCACTGGCTCCGATTGGCTGTTTGCATATGACATCACAGCTAATGGCGACCAGGTAGACATGCATCTCTTCCTGCCCCCGCCCGTTTTCCTGTCCAGACAGGAAGTCCTGGCACTGCCATGGTAATCCGTAGCGAGTGACATTGCAGTCTGGATTGAGAGGGGAGGGGGGGAGAGTGCAGTGAGTCTGTTACGGCGTGTCCTGCATCACACACACACACACACACACACACACACACACACACACACACACACACACACACACACACACACACACACACACACACACACACACACACACACACACACACACACACACACACACTGTGCATCATGGGTAAACGACGGAGGCTGCGCACCTGCATCATAAACGGCCGATGACCATGACGTCCACGACCTCGCCCTTGTGCAGCTCCACGTACTGCTCCGTCTTGGGTGGCAGCATGAGCAGGCCGTTGGCGCTGCGCATCGACATCAGCCTGCTGGACACCTGGTTGCCTGGAGAAAGGGGGGCCGCCACAACGTGAGAACCGCTGCGTGTTTACATTGTTGTTAGTCATGATAATGGCAGCAAATCCGCTCCAAGAGCTGCAGTTATTAATAATAACTCTGCCAAGTGCTTGTTCCAATAATATTTATTAAACTTCCTGATAGCAACAATGTGCTTTGACACAGTTTTGGATATCCAGCTGTGAGCATATGGCTTTTTTTTATTACTATTATTATTATTATTATTATTATTATTATTTTTTTTTTTACCTGTGCTTTGTGCCCAGGGCAGCGGCTCCTGGTGGTGCCAGGTGAGAATGCAGCGATGGTACTCCGGTCGAGGATCCAGCTTCACGTCGCAGGAGAGCTAACAATATATATGTATATATATATTATTGGTTGTTATTTGCTATTGGTGTGAGTTCTACCAACAGTTTTACCTCTTTCCAAATCTGTGCCATGCAGAAAGACAAGCAACCGCTCAGTACGTTTACATGCGGAGCGTCATCGGACTCGGCTCATAATTCGGTTGTCTCGTCCAATCGGACTTCTCTCCTTGTCCCAGTTTAGACGCAGCTGAGAAAACCGAATTACTGACGGGAACGCATCCTCCTCCCCGGCACCAGGGGGCGATATGAGTCTTTCCGACGTGTTAACTTCCGGTGAACCTCTTTCGTCGCACGACGACAAAACAACTGGAGCGCGACACAACAGCGCTGTTGTGTCCGCACTGGTCTCCAATTTGACGAGTTTCCTCACCGAACCGCTACAGAGGTGCTGCGACACCGTCAGCAGATTGGTCAGAAATTCGTACACAACATATCACCGGCGATTTTACTGTCGAAGCCCACATCTACCACAGCCAACGTACTCTTGTAAGTGAACGCCATCGACCCATGGGCTGCCTGCCACTCCAACCTACAAGACAACTTAAGGGTTCCCAAATGGCCGACGCTGCACCACAGTGCTACAACTGCTTTTAAAACTACAACTATTAAGCTGTGTATTAATCTGTTAGGACCGTCACCGTTTGTGCGAGTGCGTGTGCGTGTGCGTATGTGTCGTACCCTGGCTTTGATGATGGTGGGCCGGGGGTCCAGAATGCCTTGCATCTTCCTCAGGGCAGGAATCACAAACAGGTTACATGTCACCACAGCAGACACGGGGTTACCTGGAAGCAGAAAACACACAGTGAGTCACCATAGAGCAACACACACACACACACACACACACACACACACACACACACACACACACAATAACAGCATGTGTAATGCAGGGCTTCGCTTCGGCTGGCGTCAAACGTGTTATTCCAATTATTCCAACGCGTGTTTGTGTGCCGACCGGTCACAAATACCTGGCAGAGCAAAGATGAGTTTTCGCGCTCCGTCGATGTCGGCCGTGGCAAAAGTAGTAGGAAGACTGAGTGACAGAAGCACATGACTCAGGATTAGCGACGGTGAAAACAAAAAGCATCCAACAAACAGGAGATGAAGCGGAACAAAAGATGGCGATCCCTCTCCCCGCCATCCACCGTTCTCACCCTGGCTTCATGAAAACACGGCCAAAGTGGATCTGAGCGTGAAGGTCGATGTCCAGCACCTGCTTCAGGTAGTCCTGGAGACACACACACACATTCACAGACACCAGTGTTCATGCAAACTGTCCGAAGCGTCCAGTGGAAAGACGGCTGCGTTCCAGCGACCTTGCCGGAGCAGCAGGGTCAACTTGCCTTCTCCCCCATTGACACGCCCCCAGAGGTGATGATGACGTCGGCGCGGCTGATTCCCTCGTGGAGGGCCGACAGCAGGTCGTCGGGACTGAAAACACATTTTGGACGATTCAGAGGGCGGCAGACGGATCCCAAACAGCCCCCCCCCCTCACGTCAACACACTCCTGCCTTTCCAGGCGACGTCACGGTGACATCACCCACTCACAGCAAAACAACCGCAAGCGACGGGAGGCGGCAAAACGGTTGTTAGCCAGGCAAGAAGACACTGGTGAAAATAGCCTGTGGTGAAAACCTTGTTTGATATCTTACTTGGTTGGTACCAACAATAACAAACAAGCACGAAGAGAAAATGTCTGTGTCTCTTCCTAATTCTTAAATTCTTCTCGATGCTTCTGAATTGAATGTTTGTGGCTCTTGATATTGTGTTGATTATTTTGTGTATTGCGTTGAATTTTAGCATTGTCAAAATTGGGTGAAATCTTTCATCATTTGAAAAGCACAATGTGGCCCCCTAGTGGCCAGTGAAGGATTTGATTAAATCGATTACGTTTGCCCAACTGTGACCTGCAACTACTGCGAAGAGATATCCAGACTGTTGGGGTTTGTGTTGACACTGAACTTTGGGCCACTTGTGCCTTTTGGAAACCGACCCAAACAGGAGGAGGAAATAGTGCACGTGTGCCAACTTGTCAGCTGATTGAAGCTGATTGATTGGGAAACGGAGCAGAGCGACTCGATGCCGATTGGGAAAGAGGAGCTCAGAAAGTCTGCTACTTGTCTCCGACGATGCCCAGGTTGATGGTGGGATATCCGTGTTCCTGGATGGTGGACAGCAGAGTGGAGCGGTTGGAGTCGCGGATTTTTCCAGGGTGGAGGTCGTCCTCTGGGTTCAACAGCTGAAGGCACACACACACACACACACACACACACACACACACACACACACACACACACACACACACACACACACACACACACACACACACACACACACACACACACACACACACACACACACACACACAATTAGAATCTTATGTTTTGCGTGTGTGTGTTTTAAAAAAACAAAAACAAAGTGTTTGGACATATTTTCGTTTGTGCACCTCGTTTCCTGTGGACATGACGGCCACCACGGGGAACTTGTGCACGCTGACCTCGGTCACTCCCACCGTAGCCAGCAGGCCGATCTCCGACGGACCCATGTGTGTTCCCTTGGACAACACACACTCCCCTCGCCTGATGTCATGTCCAATTGGCCTAGAAACGCACACGCAGAGACGATTAGAATTTGACTTCTGACTATCTTCACGGTGCATCTGTCAGCACGCTGTGTTTTACCTGATGTCCTGGCCAGGACGGGCCTGCACCATGATCCTCACCTCCAGCTCCTCGGTGCCCTGCAACCATCCCCCACAGTCAACGCCGCCGCAAACCGTCGCGCGCTGCCGCAAAGTCGACGTCGTCGGCCGTTTACTCACGTCCTCGGACTCCCGAAGCAGCTCCGTGTCCTCCACTTGGACCACCGCGTCGGCTCCACAGGGAATGGGAGCGCCGGTCGTCACCCTCATCACCTGACCCGGCATCACCGTGTGGGTGGGCTGCAAGACACACACACAGGATCTGTCCCGCAGCCGTCTGGTCCGCTCACTCATATGCACTACATTTACATTTCTCCACGTGCACTGTAAAAAGTTGCACGTGAGATTTAGCAACAATGTACGCAAGCGGTGGCCGACTGGAGCCGACCTGCTGTCCGGCCTGGCACTCTCCCATGATGAAACGATCTCCCGGCCCATCGGCGGCTGGAGAAAACACAGAGCACGGCATTAACATAGCACACACACACACACACACACACACACACACACACACACACACACACACACACACACACACACACACACACACACACACACACACACACACACACACACACACACACACACACACACACAATTTTGACTGCAGTGTTTTTCATTCTCCCTACCGCTCCTGAGTTTGCCAGCGAACTACAGCGGCCTGCACCCCCAAAACCTGGATACCTCATCCACTTTTTTTGGTTTATTTGAAGATGCACCCCGAATATGTGCAGTATGTCTGATTATGGCCAGTATATTAGGCTTTTACCAATATAAAAAAAATCCTAAATCAAGCCAAATTTCACACACTGGATCTCTAAGGCAGCACAAATTCCTGCAGCTTTTCAAGAGGTTGCCGTGTGTTGTGCGGTCGGCGGCCCCTCACCTCGTACAGCGTAGCCATCTTTCACAGATGCAGGGAACGGAGGAAGATTGTCTTTGGCATAGATGTCCTGAGCGAGCACGCGACCTAACCCGTCTGGGGAAAAACAAAAAAAACAAAAAACATCTCCAGTCAGCTGAGGAGTTCAGTGCTAGAAAGCACAGCCGACACGCACACTCACACGCACCTCTGTAGTTGATAACCTCAATGCCGAGGATTGGCGTCATCTCGAGAACCGTGATGAAGGCTTTGTCCATCGACGTCAGTGGGAACGGAGACATGCGATGACGACGCGCCACCTTGCTGATGTCCACGGCACTGTGGCCTACACACACACACACACACACACACACACACACACACACACACACACACACACACACACACACACACACACACACACTTATGTACAAATATGCAGCCTTCTCCAAGCATTTTTTTTTTTTTTTTAATTTCCAGAGGGATGCTAGCGTAGGATGGCTGGAATATTAATAAGACACACAGACACACAGACACACACACACACTTTACTTACTGGCTCTTAGGATGTTCTCATTACTGCCACATCGTGACTGAACCTGCATGAACGCACAGAGAGTCTATATTTAGCCACTGTTTAAAGTAAATACATGGAGAGAATATTTACTTACTAATACTAACACACAAAAAGCAGAGTGCACCAAAGGCTTACAGGCAAATGTATGTAGTTATGATTGATGCTGCAAAATTACATAAGAGAAACTGGAGCAACAGTGTGGGAAATACCAGCTAAGGTTATAAAGGGGTGTGTGTGTGTGTGGGCACCTTGGGCGTCGGGCACGAGGCGGTGGAGAGGCGGGAAGTCGCCTGTGTGGCCCGCGGTGACTCGGAAGGGGTGGAGCTTAAAGAGGCCGAGTCCCGAGGAAGCACCTGGACGCCTCGAGAGATAATCGAGTCCGGGATCTGAAACGCAGACGCGAAAAGAGTCAATAAAAACTGGTAGGTTCCTGCCTCCAATCTCATACTTCAAATAATAATCACTAGAGCAGTCGGCCGCGTCTTATCGAGGTCTTATGTGCAATAAAAAACAAATAAAATATCACAAAGAGCTTTACAGTCGTGGCCGGTGTGAAGCTTCAGGTTGTTTTGCATCTCGAAACAGAAGCAATGACACAAGTTCCTTTGTTCTGTCCAAAGCAGGTCGCAGAAACAGAGGGATACCATCTGGATCAAAAATCATTTGTTTTGTTTTTTTCCTTTTAATAAAGCGGTCGCTTCACTAAAACTTTTTATGGCGGACAATAAATTTCAGGGGCTGAACTGCGATACGAACACGCTAACACCCACACACAGGAAGCGCTGGCTGTGTCAGGGATTTGCAGAACACAGAGAACCTGAAGGGCTGAGAGTGTTCACTGCACTGGATCCTCGGTCAGCAACAGGTTTTAGAGAACCAAACTGGAAAAAAGTGAGGTGGCTGTGAGGTGGAGAACTGTAAAATATACAGGATACTTGGAAAAACTGTCGAAACGAAAAATATAACTTTGCTGGCCCGAGCAGCAGCGTCTAAGAAGCAGAAAGTGTGGATGGAGTTCTGGCTGTGTGGCGAACACATTTTGTAATTTCAAGTGGACTCGAGAAGGACCGAAATACACAAGTTTGGACAGGACACACTGGGAGGGTTTTCCACCTCCTCACAGAGCAACTGAAACTGGACCACGGCCAGTTCTGGAGGTATTTTAAGATGCCAGTGTGTCAGTTTGGAGATTTTTAAAGATGCTGGTGTACCATGTGAGGAGACAGAAGCAAGAAGCTGCAACGACGAGCCTGAGATTACAGCTTGAATCTCCTCTTACACATCCAGCGAGTTTAACACACACGGTTTTGTCTTTTGTCTTTTAAAACCAAATCCGTGTATGACGAACAGACATGAGAAACGGACCAATGGCAGGGTTGGAAGGGGGTTGTGGCCTCACCTGTTGGTCAGGGGAACAGGAACAGGTGAAATGAGTGGGAGGGGCAGATGTGTTTCCAGGCAGGTAGGGGGCTCCTTTAGCCATGACCACGGCATGACTCGTCTGACAGACACACACACAGGCACACACACACACACACGTGAATACACACAATGACTGGATGAGATGAGGTGAAGGTTTCAGGGGGGCGGGGTTCAGCGATGGCGGGGCTACCTTGGCGGCGATGGCGGCCGCGGTGATGTGGGAGGAGCCGTGCTGGTGATGGTGGTGGTTGTGGGAGTGCCGACTTCTCCTCCGGTCGTCCTCGTCCTCGTCGTCCACCTCCTCGCACTGGGTGCCGCGCTCCATGGTGTGCATGTTGGTGTGCGCGTTGGCGTGCATGTTGGCCATGGAGGAGGGCAGCTGCTGCAGGGCGGCGTGCGTGGCCTTCACGCCCACCATGGCCTCGCGCAGCAGGTCGATGGCGTGCGGCAGCGCGGGCAGGATGAACTGGAAACACTCCTGCGGAGAACGACACGAGGCTCCGGTGAAAGCGGGAAAAGCGCTAGTGGGACTGCAGTCATTTTATATTCAGCAATAATAATCATAAGAAGAAAGTATGGATGCACCAATACCGATACCAGTATCCGTAGTGAGTAGTACTCGTCCTTGTAGAATACATGTTGATAGCAGACACCGATACCAGTTATATTCGTATGTATGTATATACAGACTTGTGACAGTCACCCCATGTTCTAGAAAAAACATGCTGAGGAATGTTGTTCAGCTAACAGAGCATCTGCAGGACAACAAAAAAAATCAAAGTAATTCTATAATGTGTAATTGCCTCATTAAGTACTCAGTATTTGCATTGGTGAGTACAGAAAAGCAAGTGCTCGTACTCTACTTGTTCTTTAAAAAAGTGGTATTGGTGCGTCCCTAAAGAAGAGTTTTTTAAATACGGCCAGCATGTGCAAAAAAAACCCAAAACACACTTTAAAATAAATGTAAACATATTATATCACAAAGTGAATGCCATTCAACTCTTACTAGGGATGCAAAATATCGATTAATTCATTAATCGTTAGTCGATTGAACTTAACGATCGATTAACGATTAATTGATAAGCGGCGATTTTTCCTGATAAGCTAAATTTCACAATGAAAAATGTGTAAGGAAGACATGATTTAACCCTGTAATAGTGTTGAGGGTCCAATGTGACCCATTTTTAATTCAAACAACAGTAAATCACCCTAAACATTTATCCTCTGACTTCTAATGGGTCACATTTCAACTTTTTTTTTTTCTAAAGTAACTTGTTCTAGGTATATTATGACCATCACAGTATCTACAGGTGAATTGCTCTTCCCTGCCACTACACTGTTATCATGATATGAACTACCCATGTAAAAAAAAAAAGTTCAATTAATTGCGACTAATTTAATTTAATCGATTCAATTCTTAATCAACAATTAATCGATAATCAATTAATTGTTAACATCTCTAACTCGTACGTTTTTTTTATTTTCACTATTTTTTTTTGTGCATTTCAATTGTCACACATTAACAGAACAGCGCTGTCACTGTCCGCCTACCTGAGAGCCTTTCTTGCTACCTGGCAGGTTAATGATCAGAGTTTTACCACGAATGCCGCACACAGGCCTGGACACAAGGCAGGAGAGAGAAGGTTAGAGCAACACACGAGGCCGTGAACCAGCCTGGCTGCAGAGGGGGAAGCCCAGAGTGTCAGCAGGCGGAATCGCGACGTGTTTACCTTGACAACATGCCCAGTGGCGTGACGTTGAGCGATCCCATCAGCATGGCCAGAGCCATTCCCGGAGCCTCTCGTTCAATCACCTCCCTGGTGGCCTGCAGCACAGACACACAAGTGACGGCCAGCGTTTCAACAAACACTTGGTGGGCCAGATGTGGCGTCACTGTTTGTTTATTCCTACCTCAGGTGTGACATCCCTCGGCGCGAAGCCGGTCCCTCCAGTGGTGAGGATCAGATTGAGCTCCAGTTCGTCGCACCACTCCAACAGAGTGTCCTGGAACACACAAACGGGCGTCGGCGGCTCAGTTTCTCAGTGGGGAGACCGTTTTCTCGCAGCTCGCTTTAAACAGAGGCGACAACAGCACGCCCCGTACACGCACCTTGATTTCATCGATCTCATCTGGAACGATCTTGTAGGCTGATATGACTCCTCCAAGCCTGCGGAGGGGGACAGTGATACAACACGTTTTCATTATCGCAAGCTAGCGGCCATGCTCGTCAAAGGTTGTGCTGAGAAAAGTGACAGTACAGAGATGAATTCGAGACACAGCATTGGTTGAACTCTGGGAATTACCGCGTCACAGCCAAAGTTAAGAAAATGTGCCAAACGTGAGTTAGCAAAAACCCAACTCATCTGGGAATTTCTGCCTTGAACTGCTTCTGACATCAGACACTGCACGGCCTGCGTGTAGACTCACAGCGAGGGGTCGTGGACCAGGTCCTTCAGGTTGACTCCGCTCCTGTCCTCAGCCAAGTTCCTGAAGCAGCTGTCGCTCACTGCAGGTTGGACCAGAGAGCATGTTAGAGCGGTGCTTCACAGAAGGGTAGACCTTTACATTTTATTGTTGTGTTTCACAATTATGTACACTAAATGGAATCACAAGAGGGACAACTTGGCCATTTCAAGATCTTTAGTGCGGAATGTTTGGTGGACTGAAGATTCACATGCTACAGAAAATACAGAAAAAAAACATTTTAGATAGATTTGTATGAACATACAATGACAAATGTAGCACATTTATTTATAATATAATAAATAACTAACTAACAAATAAAACATTTTTATAAATAGATTAAAAAAAAACGTGCAATCAGAAACACCCTCTCCAGCTGCCTTGACCTTTGACCAGTCAAGCAGAATTTGTTTGAGCACGCCAAGGCCGTTCGCTTTTGTCAAACCCTTTCATTCCAGCGGTTTCAAAAAAATCTACACTGAAAGACGGATTAACCTGAGAAAAGGCGCAGGGTAATTGGAAATAATCAGAAGTGACAACTGTCCCTTATGCGTGGATGAATGGCTCATTTATGGGAATGATCCTCTTCCGGGAGGTGCAGGCGAGCAAATTATCATGAGCAACCCTCAGGAATACAGCCAGCCATTAATTTTTGAACACAATCTTCATATTTCCAACTGCCTCTCCTCACTCTGTGCAACATTCAACGAGGCTTCGCTGAAACATCCTGGCCTCTAATTTGACCCTTAGTCACCAGTTAAAATGTCTTCCTCAGACATGACCAGCAGAGGTGTAAAACCAACACTCTCTCTCTCTCTCGCTCACACACACACACACACACACACACACACACACACACACACACACACACACACACACACACACACACACACACACACACACACACGGGCGGGCGAGGAACGTGACAGGAGGCTCGGGCTGTCAGCTGGAGAGGCAGCAGGGTTAGCCCGCTGCTAGCCGAGCTGATGCTAGCTGAGGGAGAACTGCATCCTCCTTAGCATTGCTCTCACGTCTGCCTTTTTGGCTCGACGAGCAACGCGGGAAGGCTTTTCCGAGTGACTGGTGGCTGTCACACGGTAACAAACTGGTCCCAGTCCTCCTCTGCACGACTCGGAGGCGGGCCGACGTCAGCGAGGCCAATTTAAAAAAAAAAAAAAAAAAAGAAAGAAGGAAAAAAAAAAAAAAAAAAAAAAAAGCTGCAGGTTGAGCCTGCAAAAGAAGGAATTCATTTCGCCGATCTGACGCTGCCTGCACCGTGCCACCGTCTTATTTATTTATTTATTTATTTATTTAATTTTAATTTTTATTTATCTATCCCTCTATCAGAGCCAACATTTGGGTATAACAAACGCACGATGCATCAATATATATACATATACATATAACATATCTGTATGTCTTGTCAAAAGACGCAGACAGCAGGCCACTGGGTGACATGGCTGCCACTAAAATAACCAGAAACAAATGTCATGGAAAGACATCCCGACTGGAGGCCAACACATCGGATCTGCAAAGGGACATGAATAATGCAAGCTGATATAGGCTCCGTAAAGCTAACTACACTGACAGAAAATACATCTCGCTGCGTCAAGGCGGCAAAATACAACCGACACACCGGAAGTTGTATGGTGTACATTTCAACATAAGATGCACCAAAGGCCTTCGGACTGCACTGCGGCCAACACAGACCACCAGAATACCCTTACTTTGAAATTTTTGACGCGGCCCGTCTTAGCCGATGTCTCACTTGACAGTGATTAAAATATCAAAATGTACAGCGGTCCAGTTCGCTCTAGTGCAAAATTGTCACTTAACACGATGCTGTCCACGTTCAAATAGGCATCTAATCAATCGTGATGCATCGCCCCAGAGAGTGCAACGTCAAATCGAGTTGCCACATCTGCCCGAGAGCCGTCCACAGTCGAGCTAGCCGATGTTCGCGCAGGCAGCCGCAGCCGAGCGGACCCGGTTCTAGCCTAGCCGGCTAACGGCTAGCCAGCTAGCTCGATTAGCTAGCTGGGGAGCTCGGAGAGGAGACGGTTCGGTTATCGTGACACCAAAGCCCGCGACGCGGCGACGCCACCGGCTCGCCCGTGGCGATTTTCTAGAAAAAAAATGACACTGTCCTCACCCGTGAGAATTCCCACTCGCGTCTGATGGTCGTGGTTGGTGAGCACCATCCCGTCCGCCGCCATGTTTACAACCTCTGTCTGCACCGTGCCGGCACATACATAGACACAGTGCAGCAGAGTGCGGACTACTGCTGCTGCTGCTGCACCTCTGGAGGACGACTATATATAAACGTGTGTATGTGTGTGTAAGAGAGCGAGAGAGAGAGAGAGAGAGCAAGAGCGGGGGAGTGGGGGGTGGGGGGAGAGAGAGAGAGATGGAGAGCAAAAGCTTGTCCTTTGGTGTAAATGTCATCCGAGTAATAAGTGCAGATTTAAGGCAATCACGACTCATCTTTTTTTTTTTTTTTTTAAGATCACAGAGTGAGGTGACCTATGTGTCAGATCTTGTGAATTTGCGCTCCACTCCTCTAGATATGTCAGTAGCCACTGGTCTGACTCGCAGTGTGCCACAAGTCTATTTCAGTATCGATGCGAGTAGATTGAAATCAACAATCTTTTAAAAACAGCAACACAACACACACACACACACACACACACACACACACACACACACACACACACACACACACACACACACACACACAGTGGCTAAGCTTTGGCTGAAATAATGAAATGTAATGTAATGATATGAAATGTAATGTGAAAGGTACCACTGCACTCATTTTTTTCCCCCACATTTATTTTCCATCAAATATCCCAAACACGGTGTGAAGCCTGACATGCAAAGGCGGCCAGAGGATGGTTGCCTTACACGCGCCATCACGTGTCATGTGACGGATGTGTGACAGAGCGCCAGGAATGAGTGTGACATCTGCATGCCCAATTAAATACAATACACTCCGCTGTCACCGCTGCAGGAAATTATCACCAGGTGACTTGTCTTGTGTCCCGGATGTCCTGCTCCACCACGAGAAGGGAGAACCCACTGTTTTTGCCCAGAAACAAGACATTTCTTCCACCATGATGGTGTAACGTCTCCACACCACCATAACCTCGCAATTTCTTTCTTTTTTTTTCTCTCTTTTTTTTTATCCTTGTACTGTGATCTCGGTACTGTGATGAAAATTCAGATGAGCCAAAGAAAACAAGGTCCTAGAAGACTAATTATGCTGTGAAAAACACCAAGAATGAAAGACTGTAAGCTGGATATTTGGATTACCTCGTGTCTGAACATGAGGAAGGAACGAGTGCAGCCATCTATCACAGACAGTGGTCTGACACTCTGGTGGTGGAAGGCTTTGATTTTGTTTGCTCTACAGCCTTTGAAACACTGCACAATACACAACAATAAAAACAGAGCGGACCCTTCTCTGCCCATATTTTCTTCATTTGGACCCAAGAACCAAGCCGTTATGTTTTTGGACATCCTGTAACAAACCTCAGCAACAAAAGAGACCCTGCAAAAACACCTTGCATTGATACAACAAACATAAAAGCAGCTGCAAAAGGAAGTCACCCCCCCCCCCCCCACCCCAGTGATCACCATGTGACTTCAGTCCCCACTGTAGACGATCTTCACAGTAGCCACGTCTTGCTCCTCCACTGGATTTGACGTGGTCAGATCGCCGTCCCCGACCGAGAAGAGGCTGGCGTTGACTCTCAGGACCCACTCAGAGATCCTCTGCTCGGTGTAGTACTCGTCGTCGCTGCCCTCCTCTCCCAGCACCTCCAGACGCCCTTTGTCTCGGGAGCCCTCGGATTCCGTTTCAATAGCCGAGTCATCTGAGCAGAAATCCCTTTGTTCCTTCGTCATGGCGAGACCGGCGTCATGTTTAGCCTCAAGTGGCATCACCACCACGGGGCCTCCGTCGGCTCTGGGGCCGCGAGGTTCAGGTGTCGTCTGCGCTGGCGCAGTCAGGTGACCGTCAAAGGTCTGTTTAATCAGTCCGCTGCCAGTTTCCAATTGCTGGGCGGCCGCCTTGTTTTCGAAAGCTGCACTGATTTCATTTGATTTGCCCGACTCCCAGTTCAACTTCCTGCCTTGTGCAATCAGCACATGACGTACGGCTTTTTCCTTCAAGAGTTTGTTGGCCGGTCTCTGCACTTGAGGAGCTTTGGTGCCTTCTGCTGTAGCATTAGTCGCTCTCAATGTGCTGATAGGCGGTAAAGGCTTGCTTGCTGTTCTCCTCGGTCTCGACGGGTTGAACAGTCGTCTCGATCTGGCGAGGACGTACACGTTGTCCGCTAACCTTGCAGCTACTTGGAGACACATCGACGGCTGAGGTTTGGCTACGCTGTCTCCCGGTCTGCCCACGTCAGGAACGCTGATCTCCAGAGCTTGGCTCTTCCTCGCACCGACGTTCGACCGGCATCGCCCCGATCTTCGGCCCTGGTTCGCATCCGATCCCTCCCGTCTGTGGTGGTGAACGAGTGAACTTTTCATGACTTTACGACAATTTTTTTTTTTTTTTTGCACCCGTCAGCCTTCCATCTCTGGGGTGCAGTGTGGCACCTGACTGTCGAACCCCCCCCCTTTTTATGGCATCTTTCTCCCAGAGATCCCGCCCATTCTTGAGGCACCAACAGTCACCTGAGCTGTAACCTTAGCCCCTCGTCATTGACGTGAAGGGATTCGCACTCTGTCACAGTTGATGGAGATCTGTAACCATTCCCCATAGGTCACCTGATTCTCCCCTGTTGCCTTCCATGATTTAGCTCAATCTGTTTTTCTTCATCTCTGAAACTGTCGCTCATTATTTCTTTTTCTATTTCAGGCTAGCCGAGCTCTCCTTTTTTTTTTTTTAAGACCTGTAAAATATTCACCACTGACAGGTGATATGCCACCAAGGACTTATGGGACAAGATCATCTGTGTAGGAAATGAGTGTGGCGCAGTGCAAACCTAAACCTGAGGTCTCAGTTTCTGAGTCACGCTTCCCCATTGATTCCACCCCAAACCAATTTCCTGCTCTGTCACTTTCAAGTTTGTAAAAGACAAGAAAAGTGCATAGAATTATGAGTGAATCGAACATAAAAAAAAAAAAATCTAAATTGCCTGATTAAATTCAAAGTATTTATTTGTTAATGCCACGTGTCTTTTTTTTTTTTACAAAGATGACAATGTGAGTGTCAGAATATATCTGATGAGGAAATCAGCTGTGTGTGTGTGAGTGTGTGTGTGAGGTATTTTGATCTTTGTGTGTTTGGTCAGTGTCAGTGATACTGTACACCTTAAGCACGTGCTGGAAGAACAACACACTAAGTGACCCGAACTCACTGGTGGTGTTTTTTTGGAGTCACTTGGTGCGCAGAGGGCTGAAGTGACAAAGTAAAACATTTTCCAATGAGAAAGCAGGCATTTTAAATAGACAGGGGTTCTCAATTATTATATTATTTAAAAAAAAAAAAAAAAAAAAAAAAAAAGTTAAACAGTGTTTCAAACATGAAACAATTGTTAAAATCCTTTAAAAATCTGGTGAACCGTATTGATTTGACTTTGATTTCTGTTGTAGACAAAAACATGGATGTAGATCATTTTAAGCGAAAATGTCCCTGCACGTATAAATAGAGAATATGACCATAACCAATTTTCCGCAATTGCACGAATGGTTCAGTCCAGCCCGTCCTTCTCAAATTCATATTTGTAATTGGCTTAGATCTCTACGCGTCGTCCAATCATTTCCTTGGTAACGGCCTCCAACCCGGAAGTAGTTTCCATCACCGCGAATTATCAACAAGTCGACTCTGACTCTGAAGAGTGAACGTAGCGCTGTTCTTTAAAAAAAAAAATAAAAAAAAAAAATGTCAAGAGGGTTCCTGTCGTGGACGTGCGGCGGCGGGGAGTGTGAACAGTGTTTGTGATGCATCGAAGAAAAGCCGCCGTCGGTGTGGAAGTCAAGCAGGTGATCGGATCTCTGTGCCGACTGTTGGCGGCGTGCGGACTGGAAGCCGTGCCGCCTCCGGAGACCTTCAGACGGGCCAAGTTTGACGGAGGAGCCGCAGTGGTGCGTCCGTTAAATCAAACTGACACTTCAATTTTAATGGGAGCTCCACCAGTACCGTGCGTTTTGTTGTTGTTGTTGTTGTTGTTGTTGTTGTTGTTTTTGTTGAAAAGACTATTCAGTGACACACTTCGGTAGGCTGGGAGTTTATGTTTGTTTTTTTTTAGTTAGTAGTGAACAAATGTCTCACTAACTCCCAGGAGGAGCAGTTCTGGAAGCTTCTCAGCGGCATCCTTCAGGGGGCTGGGTTGGTGTCCCCTGGAGATCATAAACAGCAGAGAGGAGGTCAGTTGTGCGTGTTCACACACCTTTGGGGAAATCATCGGTCGATGATGATCATGATTGTGTTCTTGTTTTTTTTTTATTTCAGACCTTCAGAAGCAGGTGGCTGCTGGCCTCTGGCAGACTGGCTACTACGCTGAGTGGTTGTGGTGCGGACAGGATGGAGGAGGAGGAGGAGGAGGAGAGGCACGGAGTTCCTCCAGCAGAGGCCTGCTTCTGGCGCTGGGCTGGTTGCTCGCTGCCGGAGCTCTGGAGAAATTGCTGACTCGACAAGTGCAGCGGCTGGATAGAACCTTGCTCACAGTGCCTGCACAGGTACGGTCCCAACATGTTACACTTTTCTGTTAAACTCTTTCTGTTTACATTTGTGTGAGTCGCTCTCTCGCTGTCTCTCAGGCGTGCCCTCAGCCACCCGGCGACATGCAGGTAGACGCTGCCTCTCTGAGAAAACTTCAGTGGCTCATTGGCCGTCTAAGGTTCCAGGGGCGGAGCCTGCTGTCCATGCAGGAAGAGCGCGCCCGGCTTCTTCATGCTGTGAGGAAATTCTCCTCCTCTCTTAATAGTTGGGGCCAACGCCTAATTGGCTTAAGAGGACAACTGTAACAAAGCCCAGTTTTGTCATCGTAAGAACAAAGTATATCCTAAAATCTAAGGAAATTATGTTTTCTAGGTTTTGTCTGCCATCCTCCCCTCCTCTGTCCCATCACCTTACCAGAACTCCACAGTGTTGATGGAGGTGTGTGTGTGCTGTTTTCTACCTTCTTCATTCTTAATGGATATTTATGGAGTGATGATTTCAGTGTTTAGTTTAACAAAGTGCTGGATGTTAACATTTAACACCATCATTCCATCACAGCAGAGCCTTGCAAGTGCAAGAATGCTTTGTTGACTGAACTAAATGCAAAGTGTTCCACCGTGGTGTGTATGTGCATTTGTTTTAGGACTGTGCGTGTTTGCTGCAGCTCTGTGACCTCCTGGAAGCTTATCTGACCTGGAAAGAGGTGGAGAAAGTCTTCTGGACCTGGATGGTAGGTTTAATACACTTTAGCACGTACAGGCCTTTTACAACACTGAGCATCCAAGATTCTTCCTTATCAATCGTCATGAATCTCTAGATCTGATGCAAACAATGTATGTATGTGTATGTGCAGGATAGTGTGGCAGATCTGATGGAGACTGTGGATAAGAAGCCAGCAACAGCAGCCAATAGAAGTGCAACAGTGTGTCGGCATGGACAGCGAGGCCTTGAGACTCTGGAGGGCATCTTGTCCAATCTGCCTACGGGACAAGTGTGTTTCACAAACATTTACACAGGGTGGAGAAAAGGACCAGCTTGTATAACAATGTTAGCTTTCAAGTACAGTGCGGCAAAAACGTGTTTGGCAGCCACGGATTCTGCAAGTTGTGGTGAGGTCTGTAATGTTCATCACAGGTACACTTCAATTGTGAGCGACAGAATGTAAAGAAAAAATCCAGGAAATCACATTGTGTGATTTGTAAAGAAATTATTTGTATAATGGTGTAGAAAATACGCATTTGATCAATAACAAAAGTTCATCTCAATACCTCAATACACTTCCTTGGAATGTAACTCAGCATTCTTCCCCGTCCAAACACGGCTAGTGGCGTTTAAACCAAAGAGTTCAATTTTGATCTCATGTGACCAGATGTCATTGTCCCAGTCCCCCTCTGGATCATCCAGATGGTCTCTGGCAAACTTTAGACGGGCCTGGACATGTGCTGGCTTAAGATGGGGGACCTTTCGAGCACTGCAGGATTTTAATCCATGACGACGTATTGCGTTACTAATAGTAACCTTTGTTTCTGTGCTCCACAATGTGATTTCCTGTATTTTTTTTTAATTTTTACATTCTGTCTCTCACAGTTATCCTTGATCCTGCAAGTGGGACAAATTGCAGGATCGGGTGCTGCTAAATACTTTTTTGCCCCACTGTAGCTTTTTTTTTATTTTTATCATGTGTGTTGTCTGAATCTCACTCTGTTTACGTCTTAGGAAGGACAGAAGAGAGGCGCTGCAGGTGTAGAGGACAGGGATGGCCAAGTGAAGTCTCAACGAGGATCACCTGCCCCACCACTTCCTTCTGGTCTCTCTCTGTTCCCCTCGATGGAACCCCTCCCACATTTCTACCGAGCCAAACTCCAGTCCGATAGACCAGTAAAAGGCAGCAGCCGTGCAGTCGAGGGCCCGCAGGCTGGGGCTGAGGCTCCAGGTGAGCTTCCATCACCTCATGTTGCCCAGCTGCTTCGTCAGACAGAAGCTCTGCTGACTGAGAGGAGGGACAAACGGCGGCTGGCCAATAGAATGCTGTTACAGGATCTAATTGGCCGGCTGGAAGATCTAGTACTGATTCCACCATAGACTCTTAATATGATGGCTACGGGTGGCGCATAATTCTAATGCAGGTTTTTTTCTACAGTAATACTTCTACTTTCTTCTCATTCTACGTTTTTCTTGAGAAATAAATATATATTTAAGAGAATTAATTCTTTGACTGACATTATTTGTGTGTGCTGTACTTCTAATCCTCTAATATGCAAGCATTTTCATTATCTTTAAATTCTCATCACAAAAACCTTGGTTTTGGACACCTGAGTGAGGAAGGACAAGACTAAAGAGACTGCTGGACTTGCATGGACAAACAGCACCATCTTGTGACTCTTTTGTGTTACTGTAACCTAGAAACGCACCAGAGATTCAATTTTTGTTCAGATACATGTTACGATTCGATGTGTGCTGACCATATATGTATAAATGTGAACAATGTACCAATACGAAAGAAACAGTAAAGCCTTAAACTCCGGTTAAAGCCGCATACGCTAGCGAAGAGCGTATTTTCTGAACTGGCATATTTGCGGTCACCTAACTCGGGCCCATTTTCGCGCATGTGCACAGCAAGCCGTTAGCATTTAGGAGCCAATCTGCTCCCAAAACATTCATGAACCATTCGTGTACAGCATCTAATCACTTGGAGTAAGTTTGATCTTGCATTTTATCGAATTCAGAGAGAAATCAGATGGCCGAGCACTGTTGTGGATTGTCTTTAATATGGGCTCAGCTCATCACGAGAATGAGTCATTTGCTTGTTTTCTGCGACCGTTCATCTTTAGTCAAGAAAACTCAACAGAACTCTTGACTCACGTCTAAGTGTTTATGAAGAAGAGCTGTTTTTTTTTTTAAATTCTTTTGAACAGACGAACGTTACTGTTTGGCTAAAACGCCAAATGTGTTTACTGTCGTATAAAAAAACAACCGTACCCATATAATCTGCGGATATGTATCATATTCTAACCTAATAACTCTTTAAGCGAGTGCTGCGTGTTTGGCATGATCATCACTTTACTCGTGAAGTTCGTCACTACTGGCTGCTTTTTGGCTGAGGTTCTCTTCAAGAAAAGCGGAGGATAAACCGATGAACTCTGTCGTTACTCGTGTGTGACGCATGTTTCTTTTCCGTGGAGGAGTAGTGCTTTCGTTGTTAGACGTCTTAAAAAAAATTACAACGAAGACTTAATAATATATATGTAACAAGATCATTTGTTTGTTATGTTTTTTTTAAATATACAAAAACAAAGTCTTAAATTTCATCTTTTGTTTTAAGTTTAGTTTGGAATTGATATTAAGATTATAATACAGACTATTGTATATTCTTATTTACATTTTGATGTAATAATCAAACTTTGCAATTGAGACAAAAAAAAGACAGACTATATCCATATCCATATACGCCATATAGTACCATTCTGAATTTTTCCACCTTTTAAATATATTGAATAGAATATGTTGTTGCCACTCACCTCGGCCACTTCCTGCCTCGCAGATTCAAGCGAGCCTCGTCATGATGCGTTACTGGGGTGAGATCCCCGGACCTGCCGGGGTTCCTCCCAGCCGCAGCTCCTTCGACCTGCTGCAGCGGGAGTTCCGCTCGGTGGAGATGCAGGACCCCCCCCTCCACCAGCCGTCGGCGCAGCGGCCGCGGCCCACCACCATGCTGGACATCCCCTCGGAGCCGTGCAGCCTCACCATCCACACCGTGCAGCTGTGCCAGCACGCCCGCCGCCTGCGCGCTCTGCTGGCCACGGCCCAGAGCCAGGCTCAGGGCCAGAGCTCGGCGTCCTCCGAGGGCGGCGCCAAGCTGGAGGAGGCCGATACCAACCTCCCCCTGCGTCCCCCCACCCCGCCGGCCATGCCAGACGACCTGCTGCCGGTGGACAGCAAAGCCCCCCAGCAGCCGTTCCAGCTCCGCCACAGTGACCCTGAAAGTGACTTCTACAAGTGAGTTCTTCTGATGAGGTGATGCTCTCGGTGTGAGTCAGAATCTTCCTTGGACTGCGACTTGCGATTAATCGCAAATTAATTTCTCTATTCTATATGTAACTCTAATATTTGTTGTGTTTCTTATACTATAGGAAAAATTGGAGAGGAAAATAATAATTACTTTGGAAAAATTCTATTTTTATTTCCATTAGAACATTCCAAAACGATTGCATACTTACACTGTGCAGATACTCAAACATTGAGGTATTCTCAGGCCGTGATCGCGTTTGTCAATCGTGGTATTTTATCTTGAAAATTAACCGGATTCTCTCGTGTTTCCTTGAGTGACTTCCTGTTCAGCTTGACGCAGTTAGCTCGCAGATCGCGCACAAGACAAATCAGACGACAAAATGATCGCCTCCTGGCGCGAGCTGGCTGCGGAGCGGAGGAGCGCGCCTCTTCGATGTGAACCGGGTGTTAAGCGTGCAATCTCAAAAAGGGGGGCTGTTAAAAGGAGTTTGAGTTAACACATTATTAACGCATTATTAACGCGTTATCAATGTGTTATTGATGCATTATTAACACGTTATTAACGCATTAACGTGTTAACTTCGACAGCCCTAAAATATACTAATTATTAGCATAATGTAACTAACTAAATACATATTAAATAAGTGTTTATAATTAAGGTTTTTTGTTGCACTTGTAGTGAAATGCTGTGGTTTAGGAGTGTTTTTATTGAGTGCAGTTATACAGCCTGAAGGCCGCAGGTAAGAATGCCCTGCAGCACTGGTGCAGCAGTCTTGAGCTGAAGGAGCGAGCAGCTCAAGCTCTACTTTGTTTCCGCCCTTAGAGGTAAAGGCGAGCCCGTCACGGAGCTGAGTTGGCCGTCCTGCCGCCAGCTCCTCTACCAGTCTGTGGCCACCGTCCTGGCTCACGCCGGCTTCGAGTCGGCCAACGAGAGCGTGCTGGAAACCCTGACCGACCTGGTGCACGAGCACTACCTGCGCGTCACCCGCAGGCTGCGGGTGGCGGTGGACCGGGAGGCTCGGCTGGGCGCCAGTCCCTTCCCGGACGTGGTGGAGCAGGTGTTCCACGAGGTGGGCGTGGGCAGTGTGCTGGCCCTGCAGCGCTTCTGGCAGGTGCGCATCAAGGACTATCACACCTACATGCTGCAGGTGAGTGGAACGCGTCTGCAAAAAAAGCTGGTCGCCGTGACGGTAGGGAAGGCGGAGGTGATTGATCGGCCCGGTCTCCCTCCTCCAGGTGAGCAAAGAGCTGTCTGAAGAGTACGAGCGGCTGGTGAACCCGGAGAAAGCCCTGGAGGACTCCAAGCCGCCCAGGATCAAGGAGGAACCCATGAGTGACATCTCCTTCCCTGTGAGCGAGGAGCCCGAGGCCGACCTGGCCTCTGGAGACCAAGCGCTGCCCATGGGAGTCCTGGGCGCCCACGGTGAGAGGCTGACGTCAGGATTGGAGGGGGAACATTCGCCACACGCGTCAGGTGAGAGATATTTCCCCCACGACGACGTCCCTTCAGGTGTCTTCAGGGACTTCCCAGAGATTAAATCTTCAGTTCTTCTGGTGTAAACTCACCCGCCGTGCCTCTCCGTGCAGCTGGAGGCGGGGCCAACAACTCGCCGCTGTGGCCGCAGGTGAAGATGGAGCCTCCGGACGTGGAGGAGGGCGGCCAGAGCGGCGTCCACCACCACCACCACCACCACCACCAGCAGCAGCACCGCCAGCACCACCACCAGCACCAGCACCACAGCGTCCTGGGCGGAGACGTGTTCGAGGAGGGCGGGCCCATGTCCACCATGAGCGAGTCGGGCGGGGCCATGGCGCCCTCGCCGGGCGGCGCCGCGTCCGACGGCAGCTACGCGTCTCATTCGCCAGACTCCCTGATGGGGAGCTCGCCCGTCTTCAACCAGAGACCAAAGAAACGGGCGAAGAAGATGTGAAGGTGACTGATGGGACCCGGAATGAGACAAACAGACTGGACTCAAACACAAGACGTGTATATATTTGGTTGTGTGTTTTTTGTTTTTTTTTATTGTATGTTTTATATGTTTGGCTTGAACCCTCAATTCACAATAATGGGTTGAATTGTCGGATGAATTAAAATTTCCCGTTTTCAAATGAACAGTTTCGCTGCTTTGAGTTTTTAGACACTTTGGGGAGAACAAAACGTGAAATGCATTCAGGATTGATTAGAATAAAACAAAGATGTAAATTGATAATTAGACACGAGGTGTGTGGTCTAATCGTTAGCCATTAAATTAAATGAAATTAAATTACCTTTTTATCATTTATCACGTAAAGGTGTGGAATTAAAACCAAAGCTGATTAGTCGTTAATTAAAAAGGCCTAATTGATTCATTCCAAGTTCTGACATTAAATTGGACAGCAAATCATTTCAGAATGATTTCCTTCATGGAATGCGTTTGGTAACAGACATTTCACAACCCCTGATTTTACCACAGAATATTTGAACAATGGAAATTCCACAGTAATAATGATAATAATAATAATAATGATTAAAAAAAGAGGAACACTATAGTCGAGAAACTTGATAAATTGGTGAAAGTCATCCGTTCAAATGAACGTCGGCCTCATTTTCGAGATAACACGCACACGCACGCACACACGTGCGCGCACGCATACACCTGTCAACCTGAAGCTGCTCTGCTACATCAGCATCTGTCTCAGTAATGAGGCAAAGCTGTGCGAGCGCAACACACCGGCAGCAATCACGCTCTGCTTCGCCGTCGTCAAGCCGACATCAATCCGGCCTTAATGGCAAATTAATTATGGCGTGTATAATATCTGCACGCCGGAATGAGCAGACAGTGTGTTCACACACGCAGATGACTCTGCTTGCAGGTAATTGTCTGGACGTGTGCCGAGTGCCTCGGGAGAGGGGGTGGGGGAGGAGTGTTCATATTTTAATAGCGCTGCGTGATCAGCAAATGTACATATTGTTGCAGTGCGCCTTTAAAACAATGGATGGGGGGGGGGGGTTAGCAGCAGCACGTGGCCCAGGTGTGAACCCGAGCAGCTGGGGAACAGAGTCTGTGCTGCAGACAAATGCTGTGTCTCAAATCAGGGTCTGCCCCCCTTCAGGCCGAGTGTCCTCCGTCTGAAGGAAGCGTCCTTCCGAGGACCCGGCCTAAAAGGACGGACCAAACCCCGCCTCCCCGGTAACCACCCGGGACGGTCCTATCCTTCGGCGTATTTCCTGGTTGCGTCACAGCCGTTCCCTCCTGCTGGCCAACCCCGGAAGTGACGTTTTTATAGCATCAAGCTAACCATTGGTTAGCCATCTAACGATGCCGTTGGATGATCAATAAGTAAAATCCTACGTTAAAAACTGGATACTTTATGTGAAACTTCAATACTTAAATGTATATGTCGTGTCTTTACCAGTAGATGCTGCTAATTTCAGCTGACTTCCCAGGATCCCACGATGCTTTGCAGCAGCATGCAAAGCATCATGGGATACACAAGTACGCAAAGGATAGTCGCGGTGCATCCTTGGAAATCGGCTAAAACGAGGGCGTATTTCCGAGTACGCATATTGAGTGTCCTCTAAGCACCCTCGGGAATTGGGAGGAGCCTTCGCGCAGTGCGATGACGCCACTTCCTTTCAAAATGCGCACTTCAAGGATGCAGAACCTGAATTGAGACACAGCAAAAGAGACAAAGCCACTCTGTGTTGGTGCCAATTACTGAGAAGCGACCAACGGGCGCCGAGACGAAACCAGCAGAGGATTGATTCGCATTCACATTTTTTTTTTAACCTCTACTAGAATTAAAACTCAATTTTCTTTGGGATATTGCTGAAAACCCCCCCCAGCAAAAAAACTTAACACCGTGCAGAGGGATCTCGACCAATGAATAAAACAAGTGTAGGCTAATTGTGTCAAGGAGAAAGTCCAGTTAGTACCTCAGCAACTTGATCCAGCAAAAAAAAAAAAAAAAAAAAAAAAGTTCTCAGCTGCGACTGAAGCCCGAGGGAGCTGTGGCCGCGGCGTTTGCAAGTCAGTGGCAGTGCTGGTGCCGGCCGTCTCTGCTGGCCTGGCAGCTGCTGTTCTGTCTCCGCGGCTCAGCCCGTACACACACGGTCCCGGAGAAGAAGAAATGACCCAAATAAGTCATTTATCGCCACTTTTGTCTCCAAATTATTAATTTAGCGGGAGGCGTAATCCCCCTGCGGCCGAGCCTGTGAGCAGAATGAGCCACGTTGTTTCCGTCACTCTGCTGCTACTGTGTGTGTGTGTGTGTGTGTGTGTGTGTGTGTGTGTGTGTGAGGATGAGGCTCATGCAGGATTCATTGCAATCAGGTGAAACTGTGCAGCGGCGGCCAGTAATGAGTAAGGAGACGGGGGGATTGTATCAACGGGGAGACAGATTGGCAGCCACATTGGATGTGACGGGTGTTGTAGGGGGCCGGACCGGGGGGTGGGGGGTGGGGGCAGAACCCAGTGTTCTGCTCCTGCAGCCACCGACTGACTGACTGACTGACTGGAGACTGATTGCTCCACCAATAAGACGTGTGAAGGCCTCGACCTGTTGACGGAGTCAGGAGTCTGAACACATTCTGTGCGTTGCGGTCGGCCGGGAAGTCGCCCGGCCGACCCGTTGGCCACTTTTGTTTTAAACAAGGTGCAAGTTGAACTCGCGGGAGCGAGAATGTGCTGCGGCGGGATTGCAGTTTTGCTACTGAGGTGGAGACGGAAACAAAAGACAACAGAGCGGAACTAAATATTTTACGACTGGTGCGAGACGGCAACGGAGCAAAGCGACGGTTTTTTAATATTTAATCCCACATCAATACACAAAACCTGTTCATCGGCGACGAGCTGGGAGGGGGGGGGGATGTTTTTCCTTCAGCCGTTTACCTGTTTCACTTTATTAGTTGTAAATATTTAAAAGGGATCTACATACACTCAATCAGGGTGGCAGCAATAGCAGCACGGCCGAAGGGAGAAATGCAGCATGAGGCTGAAACATCCATACAACAAACATAAAAAACAACAACAAAACAACAAAATACATTTTGTATTGACAGAGAGATATTTTGTAAAAAAACAAAGTCATGTTATTATGAACCTTTGCCAGACAATTTTGAATCCAAATTTCAACTGTTTCCTCAGTAACAAAAAAAAACAGTCTAAGTATCGCCAATCAATCAATCAATCAATCAATCAATGCCTTTATTTACCCCCCTGATGGGGCAATTGCTGTGAGGCAAGTGTCAGTACGTAGGTGGCCCTCTGCTGGTGATTTCACGTAACAGCGTCCAACTCGGACTCCCTCCCTCTCTCTCTCTCTCTCTCTGCCTCTCTCTCTTTTTAGTCTGTGCTGCACTGCCGCAGCTGATGCTGTGCAAAGTAGCGGCAGTTCAACAGATTTCCACTAGAGTGCACTCTTGTGACGCACACGACGCGTAATTGGCCCGTGGCCTTTTTTAGTAATTTTTTTTTTTTTTTTTTTTTTAAAGGGAAAGAAAAAAGAAAAAAAAAAGAAAATAGGATTTATATTCTGGCAGTAACCACAGAGACCAGGGCGGTCCCGGACCCCCGGAGTGGGCAGCAGTAGGAAGCAGCGAAGTGTGGACGTTAGCAGATGAATACATTTCCCACACACACACACACACACACACACACACACACACACACACACACACACGACCATAATGAGCTTGTGTGTAGCAGCTCGGGCGTCACGTCCCTGAGCAGTGGCTGAGCCCTCGGCCTGCTGCGTCGCCGCGACATGCCGGAGACGCACCTGGCCGAGGTGTTGGATGCAGAGCTGTCACTCCTCGCAGGGGAGAGTGAGAGCGTGTGTGTGTGTGTGTGTGTGTGAGAGAGAGAGAGAGACAGGGAGAGAGAGAGCGAGAGCGAGCGTTCAATCCTTAATTGCTTGTCAGTCAGTCAGTCGCTGGCTCCGATGCTTTTCTTGCATCTGCCTCGGCGGCACTGCAGCGAGCAATTAGAGGGGATGGTGGTGCTTGCGCGCCAATGCAGGCAGGAGCGCAAAAAAAAAAAAAAAAAAGAAAAAAGAAAGAATAAAAAAAATAGCAACACAATTTCCCCCTCCGCCGTGCCGGCATAATTGGCGTAGCTGCAGGCGACGTATTTACATCAGACGGGGGCAGTGTGTGTCGACAAGACGGCACTAACAGGGGAGGAAAACCGCCGTCGTTGCCCCGGCTCAGGTCTGCTTTGGTTGCATTTCTACCCTCCCTGCCAGAACCTCGGAGCCCCGTAGCAACACGCCGGGAGCCGGGAGCACGCCGCTAATTTTCAACGTGAGTGGCCGCGATTGGATGCTAATGGTTTGAAAGCAGCGGAACTGTCCGTTGAGCTAACGAGGGGGGCCTAAGTGCGAACATCTGTACGCTCACGCACCACCACTTCCATCCTTCTCACTTTAGAAGACCCCCATGAACACAAAACATGTCCACATTTGGCCACTTTGTCCCAGAGAGCCGCTGGAACGTTTGCTCACACTCCTGCCCACTGAAGTCCAAATTTCAGGGTACTAATTTAGCGAGCTCGAGTTAGCCGCAGCGACAGGTTTGTGCTAGCATGTGACAGGTGCGCAGGGTGGTCTTCCACTGCTTTCACACAATGACTCTCAAGCGTTGAGCCGCCACATGCGAGCGTTGCTACTAGCAATGGCGAACGTCAACGATGGATGCATTTGATGTGAAGACAGAAGCCACCAGACTGACAGTCGAGTGTTGCAGGCTGTCTGGAGTGAAGGCTGTTGCTAAGAATTGGACGTCACATGTCGTTTCCAACCATCCGGATCGGGCATTCTTCCTCTCTTCAGCTTCCATATGGCCACTTGGATTGTCTGCTTCCCCATTTTGCATCCCAGTCTGGAATTTTTTGCCTCATCAGTTGCAAGGGAAAACGGTTTGTATTCCAACAAATGATTTGCCTCTGATCTTCTCATCTCAGCCGCAAAAAAAATGTACTTGATTTTCTGGCCATTGTTCTGTAGTTGAAAGCCAGCCTTCGTCTACGATCCTCGTTCCATTGCTGCCATCTGCTGGATCAATTTGTCACTGCAGCATGTTCAAAGTCGGGATTTTTTTCTGTGTTGTCTTCCCCGCTTTTTGCTGCATCACTTTTGGGTTACTTAGCGACGGAACGAGTCCATCTGGAGGCAATGTTTCTGATCTTCTTCTCCTCCTCCTCCTCCTCCTCCTCCGGAGATTCTTGCCCATTAACGACGGAAACGTGATCGCGCTCCAGCGCCGGTGTCGGCCCTTCTGCTAGCATGGCAGCGTCGGATCCGGCAGGCTGCCACCAGGCTGCGGCTGTGACAACGTCGCCGCCACACTTTGATGAGTCCTCAGTGCCGGTTAGTTGGCGGTGAGTCTGTGACACCATCCACTTCCTGTCTGCCACGCGATGGCACATTTCTCGCAGAGTGTCACAACACAGTGGAGGTTTGCGCGCCGGCGAGGCAGCCCGGCGCCGCCTGCCAGCGGCTGACGCGACAGAAGCTCGGCTGCGTGTGGAGGTGACGACTTTGGGATAGTTCGCGGTTTGCGGCTATTTTTCTCCCCCCTCCCCCCCTCGTTCTGCTCAAACTGGTAAATGTCGACAGTGCAGTTGCCGGACGGATGAAATGGCGAGAACGCACAAAGTGTCTCTCAAACCAAAAAGCCAATATTTTCTGCCACCTCACTTTTCACTTTGAACTCCCTCGCTTTTTAGAGGTGGGGGGGCTGATTGGTCGCTGCCCACCAAACAGTTTAACCAGGAAGCCGGGGGTTGATTTCCTGCCCCCGACCTTCACAGCCGTACAAACTTCTGAATTGTGGCCCGACTGCCTCGGGCCACCGACTGTGCGACTGCTCACATCAAACGGAACGTAGCTTTTCTCAGCAGTGCAGTTTTCCCCACATTTCCTTCGCGCGCCAGGAGCACGCAAGGGGCTCTTACACCTGGTTGGCAACACAACGGCAATAACCTGGTGGAGTGACTGCATAGCTGGTGTGTTAGCTAGCGTACAGGCAGTGGTTGAGAGCGGCTAGCTTACCTCTCTGCTGGGCTGTCACACCCACCCTGGCCACGTCCTTCGCTGGTCCACATCTGTCTCTGCCAGCCTTGTTAGCCGTCCTGCGACAAAGCCTGCAGCTTCACCAGCAGTGGCGGTTGTCAATAAAGCTTCCTTTGAACACCTGTGGCCAGGCCAGACAGACCACGGCAGGGGGGCACCGGTGTGAGAGCTCCCACCGCACATCGACAGCGCTGCGACTAATTTATGCTGCTTGAGCCGGAACTTTTTTTTTCAAGTGGGAACGCCGAGTCCAGCCCGGGTCGCCGTGCTGCTTTCCCTCTTTGTTGGAAACCCTCAATTCAGCGCGACTTCACGAGGGCGCCAGCTATTTTCCTCTTCGCTACTCGTGCAACACTCCCCACCTCCTTCCCTTTAAAAGGTTCTTCACTCCTAATTACCGTCAAGCTTTAGCCGCTCGGCTCCGCCTCCTCAGGTGGCCGCGAAAGGACACGCCTCCTCCTCTTCACAGGCCCGTCTGGGCTGGGTTCTGTTGTTAAGTTGCGGGCGTTGTTTTTTCCCCCCGCCGCCACGTCGCCATTTCATCCAACAGCCTCTTTGTTCTCCCGCCACGGCTCTCTGATCCCTGATGTCTGATCGCGGTGTCTTGACTGCACGCCGTCTCGTGGACCTCGTCACCGCCGTTTGCTATCGGATGAATCGGACACGAGGTCGTCGCGTTGTAACCCCTACACGCTGCCGACGCTGAGGCAAACCTGTCTGTGACGAGAGCTCTTTGGAAAAACACAGCAGCAGCAGCAGCAGCAGCGGTGATAGAGGCAGCGGCAGCGGCTCCTCTCGCTATTCTAAAACTCATCTGAAAGAGAAGCGAGAGACTTCCCACTGGGGGGGAAAATGTCCCGACTGGTTTGCAGCAGTGAGATTTTTTTTTTTTGGAGAAAAACGTGCTGGTTCAATTTCTTGCTCAGTTGGATGAGAAGTCGAGCGGCGCCTTATAATGATGTTGCTGACGGTGGCAGAGGAGGTGGTCAGAGCACAGCGTCCTTTAATAAATCATCACATGTTCACTCGCCCGTCCCATCAACCCCCCCCCCCCCCATCCCCCACATCCCCCACACCCCCAACCCTTCAATGTGACAGGCGGCGTGGAGACAGGGGCCACACTGCTGGAAGATCTGAAGTCGGTCTGCTCACGACTGGCGGAGGAGTTTTCCCTCCCCCTCCCCCCTCCCCCCTCCCACCACTAGGGGGCCACGGGAGGTGAACGCGTGAAGCTAACACTGTAGCAGCCCACATGGAAACACTCGCAAGCGCAGAGGGTTTTTACGGGTGTTCTTTAATTCTCCTTCTCCTCCTCCTCTCATCCCTTCACGTGTTGACACCGTGAAAACTAACAAAACATAACAAAATACAGCGCCGTGGTGTCATGTTTCAACAGACAATACCAATCATATTTTACATCTTTTGAATCAATAAACAATTATCCAGCATAAACTCAATGTTTCACATTAGATACACCAATAAACTTTGCCTACCTCCTTCCGCTTTCCAAGGTCGCTAACTCGAACTTAATCTGCTAACCCTTTTAGCTTCGTCACTTCGTGATGATGCTCCTTACGTAAGATAACCAAAAAAACAAAACAAACGTAAGGCAAGCCACAGTGACACGAACTTTCACAAGATTAACACATTATGTTACAAGTAGATTTTACACGTTTTACCGACTCTGAAGTAAGATGGAGCAAGTTGCTTTCCCGAGGCAGGGGCAAAACTTTCTTCGGCAAAGAGGAAATAGGCGGTTTTCAAAATAAAGGCACAAACAAAAACGGTAACACAACAACAGTTCAAAATAAAATCACTGCCATTTACAAACACTTGTAGCTGCTGTTAATCTGCTGTATTGGAACGTCCAGGAAAATGTCTTTCAGCAGCAGTATCACGTCCCAGACTCGAGTCTCGCGTTGTTGTTATTACAAAAACTGTTCCCTCAGCTTTGAAAAAAATAAATAAATATTTATTAAATACAGCACACAACCACCACCTCTTCTGGTGGTGGTTGTGTGCTGTCAGCACTTGAACACAAACAAACAAACACACACACACACACACAACCACACACAAACAAGTTTGTTCAATCACATTTCTGGGAAAAGGCTGAATTCATTAGGTAGAAGATAGTGCTTTAATAGAAAATCATAATAAACTGCGCGTGGGGCGGGCAGGGGTTTGGCCCAGGTTAATTTGCTTCTCTCCTCCCTCTCTGGTGGCAAAACCTTATCTGCAATGCTGGAATTTTAAGAGGAGTAATTTAATCATTTGTGCTGCAAAAAAAGGCGTTTGAAGGCCTTGAATTTTCACCAAAGTGCAGAGAAGAGGAGCTTCACAGTGGCGCCGGGCCTCAGGATTGCTGCCATTTCGACGGGACAAAAAAACGCTGCTCAGTTTTTTTTCTGTTTAGCACTTTTTTTTTTTTTTCCTTGGTGATTCAAGCAGGTGAAACAGGCACAGGTCAGTGAGTTTAAACAGGACTGAACTGCCGGATCTGAGGCAGGAGAACTCTGCAGCAGCTTTTAGTCACAGAGGGAATATTTAATGATGTGAGATCTGACCCACGACTAGGTTTCTCTGACCGCAAACAACGGCCGAGATCTTGCTATGACCCCACCGGGACTCTGATGATTCTTCTATTTCCGACGAGTCGATTTGGAGGCTTGTGGTCGCTTGTAAGGGGCTAATTAAACCTAGACTTGTACCCACAGAACAAGGCGCCCAGAACGTCTTGGCACTGAACACTTGAGGTGTTGTTTTTTTTTTTTCCCGCGAGCCGGATCTCGCTCTCGGAAAACACTGTTTTAACTGCGGCTCCAGTCGTAAAGTGTTTTTCCTCTCCTCTCGCCGGCTCCAACCACTTGTTCCACGTCCCTGGCGGCTTTGTTTCTCCGTCGTTTTCACTCAGCCGTGGCTACGCACAATATAATTCCTACCACTAGGCGTCCTGGTTCCAAAAAGCAAAACAAAGCGGATCCCTGCAGGTGGCCGGCGGCAGTCGACCTCCGCCAGGACGTGACAGAAATAACATCAGCGGCCATCAGAGCGGTCGAGTCTACTGCTGCCACTGGATGGCGCTGTGGCTGTATCAGCCTGGTTACAGGTGAGGTTGCCGTTTGGGCGTTTGGGCAGGCTATGCTGTTAATCTCCATTATTTCCAGGGTCGAATCCACCGTTTGGTACCTGGAAGCATAATCCCCTGCCTGACATACGGCTGCATGTCTCTGCTGTCCGCTGCCGCCTGAGATCACTTTGTAAAATATTTTCCACTGGAGTTTTGCCTTCATTAAAGCCGGATGGATGTTGCCCCTGCGAGGTCGACAAAGTCTCGTCTGGGGAGCGTCAACACGGGTTCTCTGCCTGGATCCCGACTGGACGTCGTTCCCAGATAAACCTGATCCCTCGTCGCCGTCTCTCGGCCCCCGCGAGGCTTCGGAGGAACTGATTCCATCCGCTGCGGCTGATCCGGCAGGGAAAAGGAACTCGATAAACAGGATCAGATTGCACAGACTGTGGCGGCAGCGGTGCTGGTGGTGGTGCTGGTGGGGGTGTTGCCATGGCAACCATCCGCTGGATGCTGTTGACGGGATGGGGGCGGGGGCGATGGGGGGCACTCCTGATCTCCGGAGAGACAGACGAGACCAGGCCAGGCGCACCACGGGTAAATCCGGAGTGGAAGTCTTGACCCGGTGGCTCCCGAGTGTCACAGCCGAGCGACTAATGGGGAGCGAAGGAGGGGAAAACACGAGCGGGAAGGTGAGAAAAAAACCAGCACACATCCCTCGGACGCTTGTCAGTTTAGATCAGAGCAGCTGGAAAAAAAATAATAAATCAGAATCGAATCACAGAAATTCCTTCAGTGCAGCAACGCTGTGGCCACGAGTGTGCAGGAGTCACTGCGCTGCAGCTCCCTCCCGCCCAGGCCGCATATCCCAAAATGCATCTGGGCTGGGCTCTACTCCAGCTTAGAGGATGATGGCGGGTCGGATGAATGTTGTGTGTTTAAGGGGCTGATTTTGTGTGTGGATGAGATTGATGGACATTGGATTATGTTGTAGGATTTAAGATGAACTCTGATCCGTCTTTCCGCTTTCTATCACCGCTCTAAAAATCTCAGAGGGCAGGAGGGAGGAGTTTCAGCCTGGACTAGTTCCCACTGGTGTCCCACTGCTGAGACACACAGAGACACAAATAACTGTTCAAACTCACACCTGCAGCCGTCAAGACCCGGCCTAGAAGGACGAACCAAAACCCACCTCCCCGGTAACCACATGGGACGGTCTGGCCTTCGGCGTATTTCCTGGTTGCGTCACCGCCGTTCCCTCCTGCTGGCCAACCCTGGAAGTGACGTTTTCATAGCATCAAGCTAACCATTGGTTCGCCATCCAACCATTGCGTTGGATGTTCAAATAAGTAAAAACCCTGCGTTAAAAACGTAATATTTTATGTGAAATTTGAATACTTCAATTTATGTGTCGTGTCTTTGCCAGGAGATGGCGCTAATTTCAGCTGACTTCCCAGGATCCCAGGATGCTTTGCAGCAGTACGCAAAGCATCCTGGGATACAGAAGGACGCGAAGGATGGTAGCGGTGTAGCCTTGGAATGGGCTAAAAGTAGGGTGCATTTCGAGGGCGTCCTTCAGATTTTTGCGCAGTTCTATGACGCAACTGGCCTTCAAATGCATACTCCGAAGGATGCAGACCCTGAATTGAGACAAGGCCTCACACACGCGGACAAGCCTGGCAGATCGAAACCAGCAACCTTCCAGCTGTGAGGCGGCACTGTGAAAAACCCAAGAGCGGAAGAAGCAGAGATAGAAGAAAACATAACAAAGACACAAAGATCTCGAAGCTCCTCTGCAGGTGAAGATGAAGCCAAAGGTGGCGCAGGAACACGGCGACGGAAGGGTGCGAGGTGTCGTGACAGGTGGCTTCGGCTGCAGACGGAGATGTTTGTTGGCCGCCGTGCGACTTGTCGTCCGTCACCGGCAGCCAGAGCCCGCTGCTTCAGGCGCCCACACGGGTGCGTTGCATGTATGTGTGCGTGTGCTATAGGCACCGTCCCTGGATGGCGCTGATGGGAGACGTTTGGCAGGCCTGCTGCAGACATCCGTCACTATCAGACGTGTGCAACTGCTGTGGCGGCGAGGCTGAGCGGTGTGGTGGCGGCGGCGGCGGCGGTGGCGGGGAGGCGGTGGCCGTTCATACACTGACAACCAACTGTGTCGCCGCCGCGGATCATCAGTCAAGGCGCCACCCTCCTGCAGGGCGCCATCGTTCTCCTTCACTCTCTGCTCTGCCGGCTCACTTCCAGGGAGGAAGCGACGTGATCGGGATGTGCAAGTTTTGGGAAGGGCCGGGTGGGGGGGAGGAGTGTGTTGTGTGTGGGGTGGGGTGGTGCTGGTGCTGAGAGGAGGTGGGGGGGGATAACGTTTGCTGAAGAGACCAAGAAATAAAAAAAATAAAAACCTCAGTCCCTGGATTCCTGGATTGTCCCCCTGCTGATGGCCGGAGGAGACAGCTGCTGTGTCACTTGAAAACCTGTAGGGGGAGCTAACCGGGGCAAACTGCAGAGGGGGGCTGGAGGAAAATCCCTGGACACCACCTCACTCTCTCTCTCTCTCTCTCTTTGAGCTCAACATTAGCTGCTCTTTAACTAAGTGCTTTCTCGTTATTATTGACTCTGCTGCAGCAGGCAAACACAGGTTTCCATAAATCTATAAACCTCCGAGAGACTAAACTGACCTCCGGGACCTTTTTTTTGGGGGTTGTTGATTGCACACAGAGGCAGCGGCGGGTTTCTCGTTTCTTCGAGGACAAACGAGAGGGAACGGAGGCGCCATTGTAGCCTAAGGGCAGCAGGGCGGCGCCGTTGAGAATTCTTCAGTCCTCCGCCCAGAAGCTTCAGCAATTCCACGAAAAGCAAACAAGCGGTGGTTAATGTCATTGAGGCGATCACAAATGCGAAGTGAAGATGATTTAAAGACGGCTCATCCGCTCCAGAGCCACGCCCCCACAAGGGACAGGAAGTCCTCCTCAGTTGTTCTGCCAGGCTGCTAACCAGCGAGCCGCCGGGGCTATTTAAAGGCTCACGTTTGTGCCTGAATTATTCACAAGCCTGTGGAAGACGGCCTCTTCAAAACAAAAACAAAAAAAATAAAAAACAGGAGTCGGCTGATGAGGGACGGTGGGAACATTGCTCTGTTGTTTGGTTTCAGGAGCGAGAAGAGAAGCTTTCCAGCCTTCCAGACATCAGCAGAAATAACTTTTTTTTTTCCTTAAATGAAGGGCAGGTTGCCTTGAAAATGGTTTCTGTTATTGTTTTTTGTGCTGATGTGGTTCAAATGTATTTTTTTTTTTTTCAGTAAGTGCTGTGAAAAAAAAAAAATCCCAACCTGCTACTTCCACAATCTTGTGTGTCCATGTGGGAAAGAGGGAGGGGGGGGGGGGGAGAACAATCATGTGAGGACGAACATGTGTGACAATTCGAAAATCAAAAAAAAAAACATAATATATTTTCCTGTCACAATTTCTCGGAATTTTTGCACCTGAATTATTCGTACCAGTGGTGCTAACCCCCCCCCCCCCCCCACTCTCTCTCTCTCTCTCACTCCCCCCCGCCTCTCCTCTTGTTTTGAACCAAAAGATTCTCGAGCAAAATGACACAAAGCACCTCGGTGGAGCAGCTTCAGCATCCGGCCCTCTCAATATTTGATATTCCACCAAGATTCCTGAGGGTGCACCAGAGCTCGTTGGGAGGTTTGATTCCCTCCGGCCCGGCCCATGCCCACTGTAGACCGCCTCCCGTCTGCTGCGATAACACAATGTGATGGCAAAAAACAAAACAAAAAACCCCCTTAACTCCCGGAGGTGCAAATCTCCATATTTACATGCAGTCCCGATGCACAGATGTTGAGTCAGTCGTGTTTGGGAGACGATATAATTAGCTTGTGAAGACTTCGGAAGCTTCCTGCGATGAGAACAGCGTGGCTGGGAGCTCCTCTCCGATCTTCATCCCGTCGGCTACACATCCAGCAGCGCTTTTGCATTACTTCTCTCTCCGACGCCGAGGTTTTCCTCGGCATGAAAGGACGGGAGGGGAGGGAGGGCTGTTTTCTGTCCTGGCATCCTCCCGGCAACAAGAGGAGGCACAAACAGGCGCCGCCGCTTCCCGATCCGTCGTTTGGTATTTGGAGCGGCAGTTTGAAGGAGGAAGGAGCGAGACTCAACCTCGCTGCTGCTGCTCCAAAGAAGGGGTGGAGTGGCGGGGGGGGGGGGAGTTTCTCGCTCTCTCTCATTTCCCGTACAGGAGACAGAAGCAAAACTTTTTTGGGTTCTGGGTGCTGAAAACAAAAGCATGGCGGCGTGTTGAGAGGTTAGCAGGATTTCAATGTGAGTTTTTTTTGTGTTTTTTTTTTTGAGAGTGCTGATGGAAACTTATTGGAAGGCTCTGCAACATTCCAGGGAGGTTGATGGAGGTTCTGAGGGAAACAGGAAGCAGGAAGACAGGTCGACAAGTTTATCCAGATGTTAACTTCCTGTTTCTGAAAGTTCCCGCCCGGTCGCTACAAGTGAACAAACATCAAAAATTCTACGCTATAAGCGGCAACTACGGACTGTGCAGGCTGGTTTCCTTTCCTTCGCGATCCTTGGCTCGTCTGCTTTGTGGCTGTTGTTATGTGTTTATCTTTAGAAAGGTATCTTTCCATGACTCTGGAACCCCCCCCCTCCCCTCCCCCCCCAAAAAAAAAAAAAAAAATCCTCGCCGCTCCCTCCAGGGACCGCGTCAGGCACAGCTGGTGCAGCTCCGCCAGCGTTCACACACCGATGATCAGCCGCTCGGAGGGTCATCGTGGCGGCCCAGCCGGGTCACACGCGGCTGGTTTCCACCATCTCTGCTGCCTGGATGAGCATCGAGCTGCTGCTGCTGCTGCTGCTGCTGCTGCTGCCGAGGTGAAGGTCGCCCCTCAGCTGCTGTACGGCGATGAGAACACAAATGTCAGGTGTCATCGCCGCCTTCCCGACCACAGCCGGAACATTTCCAGGGGGCGAATTTGTAAAAATTTCAGTGGCTCTGAATAAAACATGGCCCTCCTCCTCCTCCTCCCCCTCCTCCTCCTCCCCCTCCCCCTCCTCCTCCTCTGCCGCCGCCACCGCCAGCACCGCTGCTGCAGAGAGATCAGGCTCCGGCCGTGTTTCACTCCCCATCGCATTAAGATTTTCCAGATGTCGCAAGTTTGGCTCCATGTTTGCAAAGCGTGAGGTGTGAGAGCTACACTTCCTCCAGCTCTTTAACGCCAAGGGAGCCAGCGGATGGGGGGGGGGTTGGGGGGGGGAGATAGATCAGGGGAGGTGGGGGGGGTGTTTGGGGCTGTGGCTGTGGCCGCCACCTGCTCCTTCCTGCCTAATTGCTAAATTGAATTAATTAGCGGGCGGCGGGCGGAGCTGGACGGCGTCCACGGACCTCTGCAGGTCGTTTACGGACCACATGTTCCTCCGGCTTTCAGATCTGTAGTTTTCCATCCTGGGCCTTGCGCACACCAGTGATGCCAAACAGCAACAACAACAAACAGAGCAAACAAGCAACATGATTAGCCCTCTGTTTACAGCCTCCTGGTGCTTGGCTGCACCTGGGAAACGTTTGAGAGGAGACAACAGACCAAGGCGGCCCCTGGGGGCGGAGCCAAGACCCGGCAGAGGGCGTGGTCACTAAACCAGGGAGCAGTATCAGTGCTCTTAGTGACATCACAGACTTTAACGGCTGCGGCTGAGTGACACACGCTTTAATATTCAAAAATGTCGCCGCTGTTTTTTCAGCGCTGCGCGCCAGCGGAACTTCCTTCTCGCCACGCGGACTTTCTCCTTTGCTCCCCCGTTTCCAAGTTTAAAAAGGAAGCGATTATTTAGCTCCGTCCCCCCCCCCCCACCTCCCCGCCTCCGGCTCCAGAAAGGTGACAGACGCCGCGGCTGATCTCCGCTAACAAGCCTCGGCGGCGGGAGAGTCGAGTCGTTTCTCAGCGACTCCGGCGGCGCCGTCACGGCAGAGCGAGTCGCTGGCGGAGAGAATTGGAAAGGGGGAGCGAGGGAGGAAGAAAAAAAAACAACAAAAAAAACACACTGGCTGTCAACAATTTCAGGTGTAAAGTAATAAAGTTGCCGCCGCTGGGCTCTTTTTGTTCCCCCGCCCCGCCCCCACCGCCACACAGACACAGAGCGGCGCTATCAGAAGGCACGAGCTCACCTCGGCGGGACGGCTCTATTCTCTGGGGAGACCCCGCATCCAGGAGGCGTTTCATCAGCAGATCAAGAGAGCCGATTGAGTCCGTCTCGGAGCAGGAAGGTCCGCTTCAGCGAGTCTCGTCGTCGTCGTTGTTGTTGTTGTTGTTGTTGTTGTTGTTGTTGTTTCTTTGTTAGAACATCCCAAAGCGTCAAAAATGTCACGCTGGGAGGGGCGGAGTTTCAAAGATACAAATGAAGCGGCATGGGATCAGATTTTCCGCCGGCAGACAGACAGGCAGATATACAGACAGACAGACAGATAGACAGAGAGACAGACAGGCAGGTAGATAGACAGACAGACAGACAGGCAGGCAGATATACAGACAGGCAGATAGACAGACAGATATACAGATATACAGATAGATAGACAGACAGAGAGACAGACAGACAGACAGACCGATAGATAGATAAACATACAGACAGACAGACAGACAGACAGACAGACAGACCGATAGATAGATAAACAGACAGACAGACAGACAGACAGACCGATAGATAGATAGAAGAGATAAAAGACTTTATCATTGTGCATTGCACCACAAAATGTTGTTCAGTACTCCTCAGCATGTTAGACACACAACTGCAAGGGACAAACACAACAGAATAGATGTGCTTTATTGAGGCCAACATTGGGAAACTACACTGTTGCAGCACTAAAACAATACAAAAAATAAACTGTACAGTAATTACAGTAACTGCAGTGTAGTTTCCCAATTTGGGATCAATAAAGTTCATATAGACAGTGCACAAACGTCAGCAAGTTCTAAAAAAAACGAACACAGCAGGAAGGTGATGAAGAGTTGAGCCTCCACTTCCGCAGTAGGGCTGCTAGGAGGGCTGATCCCAGATCAGCCATTGCAATCCCCCAGTTACCCCCCCCCCCCTCCCCCGACCCCCTCCCTCGCCGGTCGGTTCTGGTGTCGGGTTCCGCCACGACTGGCTGCCGCTGATTGAGTGGCGTCTTATCTGGCAGCAGGAGGCGGCGACGGCAGTGGAACAAATAAAAACCTATTAGAGGGATTCTGTCCCCGCTCGGATTATTATTGTCTGATATCAAATGTCATTCGCAGATTGTGTTGCGTGCTAATAGCATTAGTGCCCATTTAAACAGCCATAGTAATGCATTTAACATGCGCCTGCGCACAAGTGTGTGTGTGTGTGTGTGTGTGTGTGTGTGTGTGTGTGTGTGTGTGTGTGTGTGTGTGTGTGTTGCAGCGGCTGATTGGTGACATCTCCATTAGCGCTTTCACTGTGTTTTTCTGAACATTGTTCACAGGAGGCGAGCCGGAAGGAAACGCTTGAAAAAAGGGGGAGGGGCCTCGATCTCTCAATCGATGCTCTATCCTGCTGCTGGCATGCTGAAGCTAACAAATACATAGCATATAAATATCGTAGAGAAATTTCGCCCAGCGACTGAAAAAAAGCAGCGCACGATAAATGAAATACAATTTGAAAAAAGCAAACAAAACATTAAAAAATGTTTTAATGCAACAAGCTTTGCCTGTTCTGTAGACACCAACTGTTGTTGCTAGTTTGCAAAGTCTTATACACCTGCTCAGACACCAGGCCTGATGACGGCCCCTCACCCTACCAAATGCCTCCGGCTGTGGGATCAAGACCGAAGGCTGCTGGGAAACCGCTGCTGCCGCTCTAGCGATCGCTGCCGCTATCGTTACTGTTGCCGCTGTCGCTGTGGTGCCGCTGTCGCTATTGCTACCGTTGCCGCTATCGCTACCGTTGCCGCTATCGCTGTGGTGCCGCTGCCGCTATCGCTACCGCTATCGCTACCGTTGCTGCTATCGCTGTGGTGCCGCTGCCGCTATCGCTACCGTTGCCGCTAGCGCTACCGTCCGCTATCGCTACCGTGTTGCCGCTATCGCTACCGTTGCCGCTAGCGCTGTGGTGCCACTGCCGCTATCGCATCCGCTGCCGCTATCGCTACCGCTATCGCTGTGGTGCCGCTGCCGCGATCGCAGCTGCTGCCGCTATCGCAACCGCTGCTGCTATCGCTGTGGTGCCGCTGCCGCTATCGCTACCATTGCCGCTATCGCTGTGGTGCCGCTGCCGCTATCGCTACCGTTGCCGCTAGCGCTACCGTCCGCTATCGCTACCGTGTTGCCGCTATCGCTACCGTTGCCGCTAGCGCTGTGGTGCCACTGCCGCTATCGCATCCGCTGCCGCTATCGCTACCGCTATCGCTGTGGTGCCGCTGCCGCGATCGCAGCCGCTGCCGCTATCGCTACCGCTGCTGCTATAGCTGCCGCTGGAAATCCTGAAGCATCGGGAAATGTTGCCCCGCTCCACTCTAAGGGGCTTTTTTCTTCTTTTTTTTTAGAGTTATTCCGCGAGTAGGCCGAGCCTATAGGGGTATAAGCTTTTAGAGGAGCGCATGTTTTGCCTGTGCATGTTTATCCTAATGGGATAAGCCCCCCGGGGGAGTTGGGGGCGGGGGGGATTTAAAGGGCTCCTCCCTGCGGCGGGAAGGATGTAATCCGTGACAACTGTGGACTTTTGTATTAGAACTGTTCAATGTTTTTGCTTTGTGCTGTGTATTTTTCCAGGGTCACTCCAGCCGCTGCCGCCGGGAATCAGCCGCAAGTGTTTTTGTTGCGCGTGCACTCTGAGGTTGTCGCTCTAAGCGCTTGAATAAAACGCAGCGCTTTCCCTCCGTGTCAAGAATGAACTGCGGCTTTCACGCAGGAAGCTGATTTCTCACAGGGGTGGGGGCCGGGGTGGGGAGGTGGGGAGCGGCGTCTCCTCTGGGAGGAAATGCGGGAACCCGCAGCCAGAGTCTCGGATATAAATAAGCTGCCGGATACAACCGGATGGAACGTTTCTCCTAAATCCTCTGGATCCGTCTGAGGCGTCCGTCTGGAGAAGAGCCGGGGGAAAGTGGCTGCGACGGTGAGACTTGACTGACTGGCTGGCTGGCTGACTGACTGACTGACTGACTGGGAACGCCGTCCGGTGGGAGTTGTCAAAGACGGATGGGCGAGATTTCGGGAGGCGCAGCCGCGCTTTAAGAAGCCGGAGAAATGGGTTCGAGCTCAGGAGAGTCTTTAAAGGTCAGGTGACGGGCGGCACTCGGTCAGAGACGAGCTCTCCAGCCTCATAAATTGAGACGGATGTGGGAAGATTTCGACAAGATCCACCCCCCCCCCCCGACACTCTGAGAGGAGCGACTGCAGGGGAAAAGTCAGCGTCTGATTGGGGAGACGGCGGCGGCGCGAAACTGGTGATCGGAGTGAAAGGAGCTCTGCAAAGACATCAGGTTCCCTCGGGTTTCAGCTGTTTAACTGACAGACAGACAGACAGACAGACAGACAGACTGGGAACTCCAGATTCCCGAGAATCCAAGAAGAGCTCGAGCAACTTTGCAAATAATCTACGAATGACCAGACTGGCAGAAAAAACTAAAATAGTAACACAGAGGGAGTAAAATAAATATCTAAAAAAAAAAGAAAGTTCTCCGGAATTCCAGAAACCAATTCATAATTTAACGGCTTTTAGTAACGCTTTATTTGTAACGGACAGATCGGGAACTCCTGATTCCCGATTTTTTGTAAAAAAAAAAAAAAAAAAAAAGACAAAGAAGAACTGGAACAACGTCGCAAATAATCTACGAATGACCAGACTGGCAGAAAAAACTAAAATAATAACACAGAGAGAGTAAATTCATCATTTAACGATTTAATCACGCATTATTTGTAACAGAAGAGGAAAAAAATCTACATTTTCCCAAAAATATATAGAAAGTGACAGGAGGCTCTTTTCTTTCTTTCTTTCTTTCTTTCTTTTTTTTTCACATTTATAATGATTTTTTTTTTTTTGTAGATTTCCTTCTGACCAACACATTCCCTGGCTGTGGCTGGTTCAGCTGGCCCGGGAGTTTGGAATCCAGCAGGAACGCAACCTCGGCTGGCGATGTACAAAAAAAAGGCTGCGCTCGTCACCTTTAATTCACCGGCAGCTGCCGCAGAAACGAGCGCTCTGGTGTCGACTGGCTGCCCCTAAAAAACCTCTCCCGGAAAAAGCCGCAAATATACGTAAAAATACCGTAAATACACTTTCCCGTCCAGCGGGCCACAGTTTGAAAGGGCAAATTTGGATTTTTTTTTAATTTATTTATTTATTTATTTTTTTTTACAAGTTTTAGACCGCCGGAGGGCCAAACTTGCTGACTGACGATCAAGACAAACGCTGGAGGAGGATGTGAGCGTCCCGGCGAGGGCGGCCATGATGTTTCACTGATTACAATGTGACTGCGTGGCCGGGAGACTGACACCTCGCCTGCAGCCGGATTTAAAACATCCTTCCACCTCCTCCTCCTCTCATCGCTGAGAAAACAACCCCCCTCGCCCCCCTCCCCATTCACTTACCCCCCAACCCCGCCAAAAAAAATAAAAAATTCAGCTAAATATATATATTTTTTTTATATTGTGTTTTGGCCAACGGAGGAGCGCCGCAGCGCGAGGAAGCCGGTGGAGCCAACCCACAACAAACAACGCCCGAGGCCGGAAAACACATTAGGCCCTAATAGATCACAAATAAAGAATGATAAGCCGTGTTAACGGCCGCCGCCTTTCACAGGAAGCCGCCGCCGCCGCTCTGATAAACAAGCTTTGGCCGGTGGACGACGGCTGCGCTGCCGAGCCAAAACCATTTATGAAAAAAGTTTATGTCGTGTTTACGTTGCGGGGAGGGGGCAGGGGGGGGCGGTTTGTGAGGGGGGGGGGTGTAATAACGCCGTGCCCATGAAGGGCTGCGCTCACGGTGTTGACCTTTATTCTCTCATTACGCCGCTCGGGTTTCCCGCCGCCAGGGACGAAGAGCGTGACAGCCAACGGTGTGTCCGGTCGGTGACCCCGCTGTCCGGCTGACCTTTGACCCCATGGCCCCCCCCCCCAAAAAAAACAACACTTCAACGCTAAACATCATCCAACATCTATCCAACCATCATCCATTCATCCATCCGTCAATCATCATCCAACATCCACCTATTCATACATCCATCCATCCATCCATCCAGCCACCATCCAACATTCATCCATCCCTCTATCCATCGACCAAAATCTATCCATACATCCACTGTTCATCCATCCATCCAGCCACCATCCACTGTTCATCCATCCATTCATCCATGCATGCATCCACCCATCCATCATCCAACATCCATCTATCCATCCAGCCACCCACCATCCATCCATCCATCCATCCATCCATCCATCATCCATCAATCCATCAATCCATCAATCCATTATCCAACATCCAACAGTGGAAAGTTTATATCTTTCGAAAAGCTGCTGCAGCCTCAAATGAAGCTGAAATATGTGCAATTACCTTCAATGCCACAGAAGGTAGAAACCAGGCTTGTGTGCATCTGGACGTTGGTGTAGTGAGAAGACTGTTCTTGAGAATACTGCACAGCAGTAGTAATATAACATATGAGGCCTCACGCTGCTGGATGAGTCGATTGCAACAGCTTCACTGCAGCGACTACAGACTAACGACAGACACGCTGTCACCGGTGGGAGGGATACCAGATTCATCAACCAGCGGACTGTAATGTTATTAACTTCACATGAAATGGAGTTACAGCGTCATGTGATCATCAGCAAAATCTGAGAAACTCCAACAAATTCAAAATGATGTTTCTGCAAATCAATTTTTTTTTATCAATCAGCTTTTATTTGCGCTAAAATCCAAACGCGTCTCAAAGTGCTTTATGCAATCAGAAGAAAAACCATCTGGGCCCCCACAGCTAG
>NW_027466158.1:422500-432500 GCF_046127955.1 Nelusetta ayraudi
TTTCATTGGATTGTCTTGGATTGTCTTGAAATCAAACGCTTTTATTTCTCTTTTTCTACGAATCCCAGCAAGTGTTGACGTTCCTCTCAGCGGCCGAGCAAACTGTCTGCTGGCGAGAAGCCGAGGATCAGAGGCCTGCAGGGGCAGGACGCCCTGCTCCAATCAGTCCGGCCTCCAGCCCCGAAGCTTTTTATCCATCCAGTGTACAAGGAAAACTTATCCTCCCCGGGGCCGCGAGGCGCAGTGACCCCTGCTCTCAGCTCCGCAGTTGAGAATTTCAAAACAGATTCACTTGTACATTTGTTGAGGGCTTGAAGGCTGCTGTGAATAAACGTCGCTCATTTCCAGTTTTCTGGGAGTTTTTTTTTTTTTTTTTTTTCCAGTAAAGTCGAGATTCATTTTCAAGAGCCTCCTGTCTTCATTGTTTCTAGGCTGCTCAGTATGCAAGGGTATAGAGGTGGGAGCTGTGGGCGGGGCTCGTGATAAAAGGTGATAATCCACAACTTGGAACTGGTGGATGACATGGTGGATTTTGCAGTTTTATCAGAACTGGACGATTATTAACGGGTCTTCACAGCGGCACCTCAGCCGCTGTCCATCGGAACCAATAGGAGCCGCTGCAACACCGGCTTCACTGGCACTGAAGAAATCCGACTGGCCTGGTTCGAACTATACAGACTTTTTTTTTCTCCTTATCTCTTCCGTGGGCTCTCCTCCGGGTGGACATCTGAAATAAATCTATAGATGTGAAACTTTCCATCGAGTGGCTCAGGCAGCAGGTAAAAAAAAGAAAACGGCCTCGACACAGTTGAAATTTCACTCCCTGCACAAACAAACAAAGCAGAAAAACAAAACAAAAAAACAAACTCTCTCCTGAATAAGTCAGAGCGAGCAGTGGCAGCGAGCAGCGAGCACTCTGAGATAAACGTCAACCTGTCGCCTTGATTGACTGACATCCCGGAGCTCAACCGCTGCCCGGCTCCGCGGGCCTGAAAATATTCCCGCTGCAGTTTTTTTTTTTTTTTTTTTCCGCCAGCGCTGCCGTGCTCGGCGGGAGAGCCTCAGGGCAGCGCGCCGCCTCTGTTGTGTTTATGTTTTATGATCCGGTCGCGGCCCTGCGGGGTGATTTCGCCGGCCAGCTGGGCGGCCCGGGCGGCCGTGATGGCCGGAGGCGGCTGACAGCATCACGGCCGGCGTCCTCCGCCGTGATTCACTGAGTCACGGCGGCCAAGCAAAGCCGCATCATAACCCGGCGGCACGTTTACGGCCTGGAATTACACGTTAACGGGGGCGATGGTGGAGGTAGTCGGTTAATAAAAGAGGGGGAAGGACGTCTGCAGGCCGGTGCACAGAAGAACATCCGTTTTAGGGCCCTAGTGTTGAGGGCCGGAAAGTGCAGGAGCTGCAGGATGATGATGAGGAGGAGCTTCAGGTTGAGGAGGAGCTTCAAGATGAGGAGGAACTACAGGATGAAGAGGAGCTTCAGGATGATGATGAGGAGGAGGAGGAGGAGCTTTAGGATGATAATGGTGACGAGGAGCTTCAGGATCATGATGATAAAAAGGAACTTTAGGATGCAGAGGAGGAGCTTCAAGATGAGGAGGAGCCTCAAGATGAGGAGGTGTTCCTGGATGAGGATAAGGAGCTTTGTGATGAGGAGGAGCTTCAAGATGAGGAGGACAGGAAAGTTGGGGAGGAGCCTGAAGATGGGGAGGAGCTTGAGAATGAGGAGGAGCTTCAAGATGAGGAGAATCTTCAAGCTGAGGAGGTGCTTCAGGATAAGGAGGAGGACCGTCAAGATGAGGAGGAGCCTCAAGATGAAGAGGAGCTCCTGGATGAGGAGGAGCTTCAACAAAAAAATCTGTCTGGTCACAGAGTAAAAGCACAGAGGCCATCATCAGGGAAACCTGCGGTGCCAGGTCTTCCAGTTTACTGACTGACTGTTGTGTCCTTCAGCCAGCAGCTTCCTGTGTGGCGGTGGGGGGTGGGGGGAGGGTGGTCTCTGGCCGACTGGTGGGCGGGGCACAGCGCGGAGCTAGACAGCCGGCGAGAGCCCAGCGTCCTGGCTCGGAGCCTCCCGTCCAATCAGGGTGAATTAAAATGTCACGTTGTTGTTGACCGTACAAAGGCCTCATTTCCAGCGTGACGGAGCCAACGAGCCCGAACGGGGAAACAGACGGCGGAGGCGGCGGCGGCGGCGCTCCTGCGCCTGCAGGAGGCCGACAGACGGCGGCGGGATTCTCCCGGCTGGCAGTGAACGCAACACGAGTCGGCCAAACAAATGCAACACCATGTTGCCGTTAGCGATGGGCAAGAAGTGAAGCCTGGATCTTGCTGGCCATACAAATAAAGTTTGAATGGATCTTAAAGTCGCCACACAATGAACCAAACACCCAGAAAGCAGTGCCTGGAACGAGACGACGATGAAGGAGACAACATTTTCCAAAATGTACATCTTTTTTTTTCCTTCTCTTGCACTGCATGCTGCAGCAATCATACAATGTCCCCCAATATGGGATGAATAAAGGAATTCTACTCCGTTCCGTTCAAGTAGCAGAAACAGAATCTTGGATAAGCATCCCATGAACAGAGCAGCAGCAGCAGAAGAAGAAGAAGAAGCAGAAGCGCGCGGCCTCGGCCACCCTGCCCGCCTCTTTTCAACAGACTCTCAGTCGTCGCTAATACAGATATTATGTGAAAACACGAGACGGCGTCTGAAAGGAAAGGTCGCCGCCGCCGTCTCCGGGGTTGCACGCAGACGCTTGTTTACGTGTTCAGCGGCCACTTAATTAAAGACGGCGTGCTGCCGAAGCCGCCGAGCCGCCCGCCGTTGGCTGCGATCCCTCAGAGGAGTCGGAGCGGCGGCGCATTAATTCACCGGCCAATAAATAATCCTCAGGTGCGTCGACGCGCCGCCTGCCAAGCGGAGCGTGCGGCCGACCGACCACGACCATCTGCTGTTTTCCAGCCCGGCCGTGATTGGAGAGACGGGCTCCCTCTCTGTGAGGCGGCGGCGGAGATGAAAGAGGCGGTTCTTTTTTTTTTTTTTTTTTTTTTTTTGCAGTAAGGGGCACAGGATGAGCTTTCGTGAGGGTTAAAGCAGAAAGTTTGTCTAACAAAGCCGGCGGATCAGCACCAAACCCGGGGAAAGCACACTACTGGGCTGCGTGAGGATTTTCACTTTAATATCCCGCCCCCCGACCCCCCCGACCACCAACTCCACTCATTGACATTTCCCTCGGCGCAGACTCTCACATCTCCCGTCTCATCTGGGCCAGCAGGGGGCCCGCCCCCACCTTCCTCCACCTGATTGGCCCGGCGCAGGAAGGAGGAAGTGAGTTGAAAGACGCCAGATGCGAAGATAGCGGCTGCCTAATTGGAGGAGAATTTCTCTGCCAGTCGCCAGGGAAAGAAATGGTTCCCAGATTTGAAAGTTGAAAACTTTGATTTTTTTTTTTTTTTTTTTGGTTTGTTTCACGGTGCATTTCGAAACGACTCCCGAGGACACCGGGGGTTTTGTTGGAGGAGGTTGGTCACCTGAAAACCTGTTGTCAATTATTCTGTTTTTTTTTTTTTATCCCTCCAACAAAATCCTGGCGTCTCAGAAGCTCCCAGCATTTCTTGCCGGAATGAAGCCAGATCCCGCTGGCTGAAAGACTCTGGACAGAACTCCCTGAAAGTCTGGGCCCAGAAGTTAATTTTGTGTTGAATTTAAAGTCCTTGGCGCAAATTAAATCTGTGCAACTAACTAGAAACTGTGCTCTATAACGCTCAGCTCTGGTGGTCAGCCCTTTGTGATGTCACAAAAGGCACAAGTGTCTTTCTCCCGCGACAGTTACCACACCCCTCTGCCAGGTGTTTGGCTCTCCCCCCCTGAGGCCTGCCTTGTTTGGGTTTCTGACAAAGCCTCACCTCTCGCAGGAGGCTGTAAACAGAGGGCTAAAATTTGCTGTTTCACCGACTCTCGGCGAGTCTGACGCGGAATATAAACTCGGCGGCTAGAATGTGGAAGCGTTCCGTGTCAACGGTCAAGACCTTATTAACGCCCTCCTGGACGCCTTAGCTGGAGGCTGTAAACAGAGGGCTAAGTGCAGTGCTCCGTGCAGGTGGAGAAAGTCTGGGGGACAGCAAGGTAAAGAGTTGGAAATTGTCGTCGAAAAACTTCAAACTCACATTAGCGGACGTGACTGGTCTCTGCAACCAGCTGCAGTTCCACAGGGTGGCCAGCAGGTGCCCGGTGAGGCCGACGATGACGATGATGGAGACGTCCCCGAGCGGCGGGCCGGCCAGCCGGCTGCCGTCGCCGATAAATCTCCCCTACCCGGGAGTCGGGAGAGACGGCAGGCGCTAATTGCTTTATCGATCGGCAGCTTTCGCTGCTCGACAGCGGCTGATAAACACGTCGGGCAGACGGAGGAGCAGCAGCAATCAGAGGCGCCTCCAGCGTTCACCCTCCTGCTGCCGCCGGGAGGAAAGTGGGGAGAGTCTGGCTGCGTGAAGAAAGTTGTTTTTTTTGTTTTTTTTTTTCTAAATGTATTTATTTTCGGCGGCCCGCTCCGTCTTGAGAGTCGGGGACATTGTGTTTCTCCAGGTGAGGCGGCAGAGAAAATAAGGAAGCGGCGGAGCCTCATTCCGCCTCCCTGGACGGGAGACAAGAGAGGAGAGATGGAGCCGGGCGATCTCATTAGAGGAGGCTTTGGCAACATTTGTCTGCCTTTGTTTGGTTCTGCATGGCTGGCGGTGATTACGGGGAGGTCTGTTGAGCGCGGCGTCATTTTAATATCTAATAGACCTCCGCCGCGGCTTCTTTCTTGTTCTTCTCCTCCCTCCCTCCCTCCCTCCTCTCTCTCTCTCTCTCTCTCTCTTTTTTTTTTTAAAAACAAGAATCACAGGAGATTAGTTAGGGGGCGCTGAGGAAAATTCCCTTTGACAACAATTGAGTAGCTACAAGACAGCCATGGGATCAGCGCCAATTGAATTTCATGTCACGCATGTTTGCGCAGGAGCTCGATCTGCATCAAACAAAGTGTCGGCTGCTCCTCCCGGTGCTGACAGGAAGCTCAGAAACCTTTGTTGCTCTTTGTTGTTGTTTTTTTGTTTTTTTCCCCCTTTCTGCTTCTAAATGGAATGTGTTCTCTATTAAAATGGTAGCAAAATGTTAAAAAAAAAAAATGAAAACGGGGACAATCACATTGTGATTGAAGCGATGTCATCGCCCTCCGTGCCTCCCTCTTCCCCTTCCTAACAGCGCGTCAGTGAACAACAAGCACGCCATGCTAACGGTAGCACATCCTGCTAAAGCGGCTGACTGAGTGGCACATTTGCAGCAGAAAAAACAAAGAAAAAGAGAGCGAGAGAGAGAGAGAGGGAGAGAGAGAGAGAGAGCGTCACCCTCTGGTTGCAATATTCTGGACTCACTGCGTCACGTGACGTCCTCCTCTGGCCAGGCCAGCCCCCCCCCCCCCGATGTCCTCGTTTGGCTCAGCGGAGGTTTAGTGCTGAGACACCGCAGGACCTGCAGGGAGCCGCTTTGTTTTAGCTGCAGCGTGCAGCGCAACACTGCGCCAACCTCAGAAGGCAGTGGTGAGAAAGAGTAGGGAGGCGGGGCTTAAATAGACCAATCGGAGCGTTGGGTCAAGGTGTTGAGAGCCAATCAGAGACAAAGGTGAGACTACGAAGGAAACAACAAGTCGTGGAGACGACCCACTCGGTGGGTCATGTGACCAACGTGCATTGTGGGAAATGTAGTTTAGTGCCCGTGTTCACTTCCATTTTGAGGACAAAGTTTTATGCTCCTGCTGCACCACAATAAGGTGACAGGACAGCGCAGGTTGGGACCACCGGGGTTTAGGTTTGACACACGTGACCTTGAGTGACCTCAGGCTACGTTAGCAGCTTAGCATCATTACGGTGATGCACACGGTGGAGTCAGGCAGCAGCAGTAAGAAGTAGTTTTAAGGGTTTTTTCTTTAGGTCTGAATGACCAAAAATGAATAAAAATGTCGGAAAGACGCAGAAGTTGTTTTTCCTTCTTTTAATTGTTCCATTTCTTGAGCCGACGGACTGTCGATGCATTTTTCGGTTTCCCGGACTAGTTTCTGTTTGTCTTGCTTTTCCTGCAAAGAGTGTGAGCAGCAGCAGCCCGAGATTTTACTCACACCACTAATTATTAGTGGCCCGCAGCTGCTGTCATACATGACAAAACTGTAAGCTAACAACGAGATGATTACCGCGAGACGTGAAGTGGCCTGACAGGAGGCGGCTGATCAGGCAGCATCTGGATGGAACTCCAGGGTGAGCCTGAGAGGATTTTCCCACCGGAGACCCAAACTCCTCGTTCCGCTCAGAGCCTGATGGATGGAGAGAATGAGAGGAGAGGATGTTCAAACACCGTCATCTTCGTCTGGAGGGGAGAAGAAAATTACCACGGGAAGAAGAGCCGCAGGGTGGGAGACATTTCTTCAGTCAATATTCAATTTGATTTCACATCATATGATCGCAATTTTGCTGTCATTCTTTGAAGTGTCGGCACAACCGGAGATGACCCACGCACTCGATTATTGACTGTAATAACTAGAACAATAATAGCGGGCCGATAATTTATCCTGCAGGTGGCAGAGCTCCGACGGTGGGCTTCACACCTCAGGGTTGTTTCATCCAGTCGAGTTGTTTCAACCAATCATTTTAGTCGCTTTAGGTTTGCTCAGAGACAGCATTTCTTGAAACAGTCAATTTTCGGAAGTGCTCTCGCACAGAAACGCATTTACACAAAGATACAAAAATATCCCTGTTGACACAGGGACGCTGGAAACGGCTAAAAGAAACGGTGTAGTACCTATGCCAGGCCTGGTGTTGTGCTGTGACTTTATTCTCCAAAGGAAGAAGAAGAAGAAGAAGAAGAAGAAGAAGAAGACGAAGAAGAAGGAGAAGAAGAAGAAGAACACCTGGAGGACGTGGTGTTGACAGGAATAGCAAGTCGCTAACAACGTAGCACCACAGAGATGGCGTAGAACATCGCTCGTGAAGAGAAGGTGTGGATAAACGACAAAGTTGAACTTCTGCTTGGAGATAGACGCCGTCGATACGTCGCAGCGGCCGACTTCAAAGTTTCCAACAATGATTTGGACATTTAGGAAAATGTCCAAACCAGTTTTCAGAGAAACCCTGAGTGGTAAACTTCACCTTTTCCTCTTTTATTGCGGCCTCTGTTCAGTCTGCAGATATCATACCACGAATAGTGAAGAGAAAAAAACGCAAGAGCTTGTTGATAGTGCTGCACACATCCTATCAACTCAACGTCCTTGGGGAGGAAGCACCAGGGGGCGCAATGGAAAACGCTGGCGGAAATCACTGACGCGCTTTGATTTCAGTCCCCTTTCTTTCCTCGCGAACCCGCCTCCCCCCCCCCCCCCCCCGATCCCCCCGCCCATTAGGAGAGCCCTCCTCCTCTGCCGCGAGGGTAACTTGATTTGGAGCGACACTCTGCCGGGTCGGAGTCGTTCATCTTAACTTTTCCATAACTCGGGAGTCGCAGTTTTCCGGCCGCGCGGCGCCGAAGGCTTGATGAACGTCGGCTCGTCAGCGACGCCGGCGCCAATAACCTGAGCTGCACTTCCTGTGCTCTCATTTTCTTCACAGCTCTGCCCGAGTATGAGGAAAAAAAATGAAAAATACCCGACCTGAGAAACATGTGGGACAACAAGGAAAAAGTGCAGACGAGACATTTGGCCAGATGGTCACTGCTTCAGTCAGGAGGATGAAAGAGTTTCATCCTGCACCCGTCTGAAAAGTTTCTCCACCCACTTTTCTTTTGTTGTGTTGTGTGGCCGTGTGTGTGTGTGTGTGTGTGTGTGTGTGTGTGTGTGTGTGTGTGTGTGTGTGTGTGTTTCAGAGTTCTGTGTGCGCTGGGCTAAAGCAGTTTGAAAGAGGACACGAAGAGTAAATCTGTGTCTTCCTGTTGCTTCGTCATGACAGCTGTGATCAGAGGTCAAGGGTCAGACACACACACACACACACACACACACACACACACACACACACACACACGCACACATGCGTGGTCCTACATTGTGAGTGAAGATTCTCCGGGTGAATCCTGCAGCATCGCTGAGACCCAGCGTCGCACTCGTCCCTCCCTTCTCCCCCCCCCCCCCCCCTACCAGTGTGTGACGACGGTGACGCCGCATTGCCATGACAACCGGCGGCAGCTGACAAACCCCTCCCCCCCCAAAAAAAAAACAAAAAACAGTGACACGGCGGGCTCGCACTGAGGGAACGGCGTTCACCCTGCACACCGCTCCTCACCATCACCGCTGGACATTTCCTTTCTTCTCTCATATGAATAAAATAAAGGGAAAAGAAAGAAAGAGAAGGAAGATAGCGCTGCGGGCCGCTGCTGCCGCCCGCCGCCGCCGCCGCCGCCGCTGATGTTCCAGACAGATACTGCTCTCGGAAAAATCAGATAGACTTCATGTTTAATCATTTCCCCGGCCACCAGGAATTAGTGCGGAGCCACAAGGACGAGGTCACTGCGTGAACAGCCACTTGATGAGGTCCAGCACCACCCCCCCCACCTCTCCCCCTCTCCCTCACCTCCCCCCCCACCTCTCAGTCTGATATGCAGAGCGAGGCCTTGGATGTCGCTCCAGTTAAACAAGCAGCTGACGGCTGATTCACCCCCCCCCCCCCCTGGCACACTGCCACCGGCTGCAGCGGCGGGAGATTTATGGCATTTGCTTTTCACAAGTCGCAGGCTTTCCAAGTTTTAATGGGTTTTCATATTTCCATCTGTCAGACTGCTTCTGCGGCTTTATGCGTGCGCGCCGGCGATACAGCCGGTGAATTAAGGAGCACAATGGCGGCGGCGGCGGCGGTGGGTGGGCGGGAAATCGAAACTTTGCATCCGGGCTGTCGCACCTTCACTGTGACCTTTGGCGAAAAGAGCCTCAGACGAGGCCGATGGCAAAGTAGACGTCGCAGTGGGAGAAGAGAGGACGGGTGCCGTGTCATGTGACCATCCATCAGCCCTCACCATCCATCCAGCCGTCATCTACACACTCACACACTCATCCATCCATCCATCCATCCATCCGTCCATCATCCCTCACCATCCATCCAGCCGTCATCCACACACTCACACACTCATCCATCCATCCATCCATCCATCCATCATCCACTCATACATTAATCATCCATAAACTCACACACTCATCCATCCACTCATTCATCTATCCAGCCACCCACCATCCATCCATCATTCCTTAGACTCATCCATCCATTCATTCATCCATCATCAGCCCATCTATCCATCATTCATCCATCCACTCATCCATCTATCCAGCCACCCATCTATAGACCCATCCATCCAATCATCCACTTATTCATCCATCATCTATACACTCATCCATCCACTCATCCATGATCCATCCCCTCATTCATCCATCATCATCATCCATCCATCACCCATCCATCCACTCATCCATCTATCCAGCCACCCACCATCCATCCATTCATTCATCCATCATCAGCCCATCTATCCATCATTCATCCATCCACTCATCCATCTATCCAGCCACCCATTTATAGACCCATCCATCCACTCATCCATCCAATCACCCACTTATTCATCCATCATCTATACACTCATCCATCCACTCATCCATGATCCATCCCCTCATTCATCCATCATCATCATCCATCCATCACCCATCCATCCACTCATCATTCCTTAGACTCATCCATCCATTCATTCATCCATCATCAGCCCATCTATCCATCATTCATCCATCCACTCATCCATCTATCCAGCCACCCACCATCCATCCATTCATTCATCCATCATCAGCCCATCCATCCATCACCCATCCATCCACTCATCCATCTATCCAGCCACCCACCATCCATCCATCATTCATAGATTCATCCATCATCCACATCTATATCCATCCATCCATCCATCCATCCATCCGTCCCTCCACCCACAGCTCCTACAGAACCTGTT
>NW_027466158.1:437500-460000 GCF_046127955.1 Nelusetta ayraudi
TTTTTTCTTTCTTTTTTTTTTTTTAAACCGAACGTCTCCCTCGAGGTTTTTCAGTTCTTCTCCCCCTACACCAAAATAAAGCAGAATTTTCTGAAAACCATCAATGAGGATTTGCGGGGTGGAGGAGGGGGGTGGGGGGGTGAGGGGGGGAACCAGCAGCTTCTCTCGGCTGCTGCTGTGAAAACGTACACCTGTGTATGTGTGTGTGCTGTATGTATATTTATGCATATAATGAGTACCTAAATATAGCTATTATCCTTATCTTGGTTTGAATTGGGGCGCAGAAGAAAGTACCGCCGCCGTCTCCGCCGCCGCCGCCTCAGCCGCCTCAGCCGCCTCCTCCTCCTCGCTGCTCTCAACTAACAAGGTGCATCGCCGAGGTCTCGAGGCGAGACTTTGGTGTGACGCTCTGCAGAAAGTTTAAATCATAAACTTTTTCTTTTTTTGGGGGGGGGGCAGGGGGGGGGTTTCCTTGCCAAAGGAGAAAATAAAGAGTAGCGGCGCGCGACAACAAAAAGCACGTTTGAGGAGGCCGCCTGCAGGAAGAGCGGCTTTTATTTCCTTTTCCTTTTAAGCGTTGCCCAGCTTCCCCCGCTCGCGCTGAACGGCTGCGCTGGCGACGCTAACGAGCCTCGTTGACAGCTTGACCCGGGGAGAGCGCAGCGGCGTTCGCGGCAGCGGTCGCAGCAGCAGTCGCAGCCGTATCATAAACTGGCGCTGCCTCGGGGGATAAGGCGGGGGTGGGGGAGGGCGGGGAGGGGGAGGGGGGGGGGGGGGGCGCTGCCACTTCCGGGCGGCGGTCCAAGCGGCTGGCGGGCGCTCAGAGCGCCGAGGTGCTCCTCTGGAACGCAGGCGAGTGGAGGAGGAAAGCCGAGCCAAGAAACAAAAGGCGGAGATGCGCCAGGAAGGGAGGAAGGGAGGAGTGGGCGGAGCCTCCCACCCCCCCCCAGTGGGTGGAGATGGCGGGGGATGAGGAGGGGGGAGGCAGGTGGGTGTAGCTCGTCAGCCAGGTGAAATCCGCACACCTGCTGAACGTCTTCTTTTCTACCCTTTGCGATTGTGTTGAAGGTCTGGCGAAGCCACGGGGGGGGGGGCTAAACAAGCAGCCATCTGAAGTAAGTCAGAGAGCTCGGAAGGTTCAAAGGTCACCAGCTTCCCTTCCTTCCACCTCCGTTTCCTTCCTTTTCTGCTCCCCCCGGACAGTAGTTTGTCGTTCAGACGAGTCGCTAACTCGCTAACGCTAACAAAGAGCTCGCAGATGATGAAGGGACTCTCTTTTTTCCGTTCGTAACTTCAAAAGACGTAGTGAAGCTCTTAAAAAAACAAAAAAAAACAAAACTCGTGTGATTATCAAAACCGGGAATTTTATTCATTATTATCGTCATCAAACAAACCACACTGGTGCCCTGGACCGAGAGATCCAAGCACAGCACGGTGGCCACGTACACACACACACACACACCTGAAACCTTCATCACCAGGAAGATGTTTTGCCAGCCGCAGATAACAGAGTGCATTCTGGGAAAAAAAAGAAGCCTGGCCAGCAGCTCTGGACAACCTTGCTTTCAAGACTTGTTTGGTTCCAACACTCGAGCGGACAACAATCACGACTCGATCGGGCAGAACAGAGGAGGTCTGCCATTGGTGGAGCTCCAACCTCTAAACCCCGCCCACTGCCCTGGCCCCCTTCAGAAGGACTGAAGCAGTGGGAACCAGCGGGGCCGCACTATTCAGTCCAGCTCACCAGCGGATGTTTTAGCTAGAACGACTCTGTGCGAGAACTTCAAGAACCGAGTTTTCTTCTTTCGTCTTAATAACAATAAACCCGAAACAGATTCCCATGTGTTCGTGCGTCTTTGACGCCAAAAAAAGATTTAAAAAAATGAAAAAGATTTAATGTAATTATGGGGAATTAAGTGAAAAATTTAAGGATGTCCAAAAACTTTTTTCCAGCTACTCTAGATTCCAAACTCAAGCCCGTGAGCTCACAGTTAAGAGCCCCCTGGTGGCAGGGATTTTCACGGCTATATTGTGAAAGATATTTCTGTCGTTTTTTGTCTGCAAACCTTCAAAATAAACCTGTCCAGTGGGACAGGAGGAAAAAAAAAAAAAGGTATTTCGCACCTTTAACTTGAAGCTCAGAAGGATCAGAAGGACCTTCGGCTCCAGACAAAACAAAACAGAAACTTCCTCACTTCAGCTGGGCAGCTCACACGGCAGTGCTCGGTCGGACACGCGGAAGTCGACGGCTGATTTCCTGCGGCCATGCTTGGCGTCGCCCTCAACGGTTGACCCGCTCCTCCCCGCCGCGCCTGCATTTAATCGGCCGCTAATTAAGCCGGCGTGCGAGAGCTGCCAATTAAAGTGATCTGACGCGGAACACAGAGGGAAAACATGATTAGCGCTCGCAATCAGCCGAGCAATTAAAGGATCTCCTGTCATTCCGTGCTTTTTATATACAGCCTGAGGGCCAGGAGCTCCCGTACGTCTGTGTTAAATGAAGTCGCGCTAGACTCTCTTAATTGTCCTCACACTCGAAGTCTCATATAATGTCATCTCACTTTAACAGTATAATAAAACCAATTTCCCTCTTGAACAAGAAGGCAGAAGAGCTTTTTTTTTTTCCCTTTGAATGTGCTGCGATTAGCATCGGCCGAGAGCCGCGAGATGACGTCACGAGCTAGCGGTTAGCCACGTCGCCTCGAGTACACGTGTCTGCCCGTTCCGCCCATCCACATTGGGAAAACTTTGCCCGTTCACCGCTTTCCTCCCCCCCTCGTGAGCAGATCAGGCGGAAAGGTTAGATAATATATAATAATGTATAATATTCAGAGAATGATATTCAGACACCAAAAAGCAGCGGCAGACACAGTAGGAGCAGTGAGACCTTGCAACAAAACTACAACATAACTGGTTTCAGCATAACTGCAGCTGTTATGATTGTATTTGAAAGATGCAAAAAAAAGAACAAAAGCAAAAACAAAACTGCAATTTATTGGCCATGGTCGGAAACACCACCCTATGGCCGCTACTGGAATTACAGGCACAACCAACCGGACATCACAACACAATCATTTCAGTCCCGGCGCTGAGATCCGGAGCCCTTTAACTGAAGATCCACACGGCCGCCTCGCTCGGCGGTGAGAAGCACTCGTCAGCCGAGATCAGATAAGCGGCGGCAGGTAGAAGCGAGCGGCGGCTCCCCGGAACGTCCCACTTCACTCCTGCGCCCAGGTGTCTGAGTGGCGGCGCTGATTAACTCAACGGCCGTAGCGCCGGAGCTTCCTCGGCAACCTCGGCACTCCAATCACCGGCCTTTCACTCTGGAGGAGCCTTGGGAGGGTCCCCGCATAACTGGAGCTAACGGCGCTCCCAGGAAGTGACCAAAGAGAGGAGGAGGAGGAGGAGGAGGAGAAAGAGCCACGAAGAGGTGCAGGAGGAAGAGGAGGAGGCGGAGGTGGTGGAGGAGGAGGAGGACATGGGGAAGAACGGGAGGAGGAGGAAGACGGGTAGGGGGAGGGGAGGGAGGAAGATGAGGAGGAGGAGAAGAGGGAGGAGGAGAAGGCGGAGGCGGTGGTGGTGGTGGTGGAGGAGGATAAGATGGGGAAGAGGAGGAGGAACAGAAAGAGGAGGGGAGGAAGAAGGGTTGGGGGAGGGGAGGGAGGAAGATGGGGGTAGGAGAAAGGGGAGGAGGAGGTGAGAAGAAAGAGGAGGAGGAGTAGAAGGATAAGGAGAAGAGGTTGAGGAGGAGAAGAAGGAGGATAAGGGTGCAGGTGGAAGAGGAGGAGAAGGTGGAGGAGGATAGAGGATGAGAAGGTGGTGGTGGAGGAGGGGAATAAGGAGGAGAAGGTGGAGGAGGATAGAGGATGAGAAGGTGGTGGTGGAGGAGGAGAATAAGGAGGAGAAGGTGGAGGAGGAAGAGGATAAAGGCCTCTGAGCGGCTGGAGGTCTGAGCTGTGACAGAAACTCAGCGGCGCTGCCATCGGGCACTGAGGGGGGTTTGGATGGGGGGGGGGAGGACGGGCGGGGTGGTGGGGTTTGGGTGGGAGGGGCTTCCTGTCAGCAGGGGGCGTCGGCCCGAGGCTGCTGCAGCCCTCCCGGCTTCTCCATCCTCGGTATGCACGGCGTGGGACCTGACCTCTGATTGGTATGCAGGGGACGCACGAGCCCAAGCTTACAGGGGATAATGCAGCGTGTGTGTGTGTGTGTGTGTGTGTGTGTGTGTGTGTGTGTGTGTGTGTGTGTGCGAGCGCGCGCCGGCAAATGACAGCCTAGCATGTAGCAGCATAGGGTGGGGGGGGGGGGTTAGGGAAACAAAAAGGTGCAGGGAAGAGTCACAGAGTTCTTGCAGCTTTTCCCTGTTGAAGCTTCGTCTGTGAGGGAACTCCTCCGCTTGGCCGCCCTCACCACACTCAGCCCCACAGCCTCCTGTCTTCTTTTTCCTTCTTCTTTCCTTTTTGGCTCCGCTTCGCCGTGGATGTGTCGCTCAGCCGCCTGCCCTTACAAAAAAAAAAAAAAAAAAGGCACTTTTTGCGGGACGTGCACGTGAGAATCTTCAGGTGTGACACGCTGACCGCTGTGCCCCGTTTATCTTCACGACACGTGTGGAAGGGAGGGCCGGAGAGAGGGAGGTGTGGGGGAGGAAGAAGGAGAGGATGAGGAGGAGAGGAGGAGGAAGAGAAGGAGCGAAAGGAGAAGGAGGAGGAGGAGGAGGAGGAGGAGGAGGAAGAAGGGAGAAGGAAGAGGAGGAGGGGAAAAGGAAGAGGAAGAGTAGGAGACAGCATCTCATTAGCCAAAACTCAGGTTTCCTGTCAGGACTGACAGCCCGCCCCCCCCCAAGACTCTCTGTCTCTCTGTCTCTCTCTCTCTCTCCCTCTCTATCACACACACACACACACACACACACACACACACACACACACACACACACACACACACCTTGCCGACTAAACAACAACCACGACAACAAGCGGCTGTCACAGACCCTCCTGGCCTCCTTCCACCTTCTGGGTGCCTTGAAAACCATCCAGCAGCTTTGAGAAGTCAAAGCCTGGCTGCGACTCAGGAAGGATGAGAAAGACTTCCTGCTGCGATGGGACGCCCCCTACCTGCAGGGCCGGGCTATTTAAGAACAAAACGAAGAAACTTTAGAAAACTTCAGGTCTGAATTGTTCTCCCCCCCCCCTCCCACCCCCCCACAAGACTTTGGTGGCAGGTTTAAAAAAATAGAGCGTATGCAGAAGTAAAGTTTTTTTGGAAGAGGTCATAAACAGAGCTTTGTGACATCAAAAAGGGGGCAGGTTTAGCCACATCCGAGTGTTTTTTTTTTTTTTTAATCAAGTCAAACAAAGCGTCTTGTCGGCGTTCCAGTCTCTGCCACCAGGGCGGTCCAGACGTTCAGCACCAAACAGTGCTGGTGCCAGAGTTGTGCTCCACTGAGCGAAGTCTGACCTTCAGTCTGCAATAAGAGAAGCTGCTTCTCTGCTGACAGGGGACACGTTTCAAATCAAAACCTCTGCTGCTTGTCTCCTTGACAATAATAACAATAATGATGATAATAATAATAATAATGATAATAATGATAATACTACAACTACTACTACTAATAATAACATGTTTCCTTGAATTTAGTCATTTTCCTTCACTCTTAATTTCGCCAAAATCGCTTGTTGTTACTTCATAAACTCCTCCATCTTCGTGACCTACAGCTCCTCCCACCGGGTTGACCCCTGACCTCCTCCAGCCACCCTCCCACTATAACCATCAACGTGGGTATAGAGAATACACAAAAAAAAAAAAAACACACAAAATACCAGCGATAAAAATACAAACAAAGGATGCAGAAAAACACACAACAAATAAAATACATTAAAAAGAATTGTATATAAATAGCAGTGCAATTTATTAGGTAGGGTGATAAAGTGGGAACAGAGAGGTGGATGGAGGGAGAGGATCTGAGTGTGCGGGCAGGTGTGGCAATGTGAAGACAGGTAAAGGTGGTGCGAGGCTGTGAATGGCCTTGTATTGCGATGAGGAGCCAGTGGAGCTGCGGTAGAATTGAAAAAGAAAAAATATTCCCCCCGCCCCCGACACGACGCCTCTCATCGACGCCGCTGCCCTCATGGGGGCGGGAGTGGCAGGGCGCCCCCTGCAGGCCCTGCAGGCGCCTTTGGTCTCGCAGCAGGAGTGGTGAGTCAGACTGGAGCCTGCACGCTTGATCTTTACGTCCACTGCTAATTAGCATAGTCAACCCCTAACAGCCCTCCCTCACCCCCACCCCCCACCCCCACCCAGGGAAATCCCACCGAGATGAGGCAGCTGAGCTGTCGAAGAGGAGGAGCAGTGTTTTTGCTTTGGCAGCTAGGTAGCACTGCACTGTGGGTGTCGTTTGTGTGCATTCGCATGTCAAAGTGTGTGTGTGTGTGTGTGTGTGTGTGTGTGTGTCCGTTGAGAGGATGCTGCTCTTGCTGGTCAGTACAAACCAGATTAGGGGGATGATCCAGATTTAAGAGGCTTTGTTACCTTTTATTTAGTTGCGTCTTCTGCTTCCCATGTGGACACTCTTCCTGTGGACACTCTTGTGGACACACTTCCTGTGGACACTCTTGTGGACACACTTCCTGTGGACACTCTACCTGTGGACACCCTTCATGTGGACATTCTTGGGGACACTCTTCCTGTGGAACCACTTTTTGTGGACACTCTTCCTGTGGACATTCTTCTTGTGGACATTCTTCCTGTGGACACGCTTGTGGACACACTTGTGGACACTCTTCCTGAGGACACTCTTCCTGTGGACATTCTTGTGGACACTCTTCCTGTAGACATTCTTCCTATGGACACTCTTGTGGACACACTCCCTGTGGACATTCTTCCTGTGGACACGCTTGTGGACACTCTTCCTGAGGACACTCTTCCTGTGGACACTCTTCCTGTGGACATTCTTGTGGACACTCTTCCTGTAGACATTCTTCCTATGGACACTCTTGTGGACACACTCCCTGTGGACATTCTTCCTGTGGACACGCTTGTGGACACTCTTCCTGAGGACACTCTTCCTGTGGACACTCTTCCTGTGGACATTCTTGTGGACACTCTTCCTGTAGACATTCTTCCTATGGACACTCTTGTGGACACACTCCCTGTGGACATTCTTCCTGTGGACACACTCCCTGTGGACACTCTCCCTGTGGACACTCTTTGGCATGTCTGCGAGTCCAAACGAGGCCAGAGGAAGACCCCTTCTTCCACTGGGGGAAGGAGGGAGGGGGGCAGGGCACTCCTTCCAATGATTTAATTAATATAATCGGATTCTCGATGGTGTTCTGGCCCTGTGAGGGCTGCGAAGAGGAGGTGGAGGAGGGAGAGGGGTGGGGCCAGGGGCCGGTGGGACGCAGGCTTTTGATTGCAGAGTGTAATTGAGAACAAATTGATTTTCCTCACCTCACATTATGCCGTTGAGGAGTGGAAGCAGCAGCAGTAACAACAGCAGCAGAAGCAGCAGCTGAAGCAGCAGAAGCAGCAGCAGCTGTGTGTTGACGGAGGAGCCGCTGTCTGATCCGCCGAAGGGGTCGAGATGACTCGACTCGACGAGTGCTGCCTGACATTTTCGACTTTTTTTCTGACTCGTCTGCAGGAAGCAGAACAAATTTGGCCCCAAATCTTCTTTAATTCTGCTGGTAAACATGTGACGCAGCTCTGCCTCACAACCACACGACCTCCGAGCTCCCAGTCTGAGCCGCCGGGACGTTTCCTTCTTTTTCTCCTCTAGCCGTCTCCTCGAAGCCAACCTCTACCCCCCCCTCCCCCACCCACCACCTCCTCCTCCTCCTCCCACAAATCCCCCCCGCCTCGCCCCGCCCCTCCCCAACCAAAACTCCATCTTCTTCACGGCTTCCTCGCCGTCTAACCTGTGGACGACTTTTATCGACAAACGTGCTCATCAGTCAGCTGCAGCCAGCGCTGCGGCGGGAGCGCTTTGTCGGTCCATCATCCGTCACCTCGCACTGCGAGTCCTGCGGCCGACCGGCTGATTGATGGGCGGAAACCTCCGCGGGGACGACATGAGATGGACGTGTTCAGAACCCAAACCTACGACCCCATCCCGAGGCCAAAGTCTGTCCAACAGGAAGTGGAACAAATGTCCTCCGGGTTCCAAAAAAAAAATATATATATAAAAAGACATCATATGTACTGACTGTAATCACCTGCTTGCAGCAGCGGCAGCAGCTACGCAATACATTCTGATACCTGCGTGGCATGCACACACACACACACACACACACACACACACACACACACACACACACACATACACGCACCAGTCGACCGTCCTACCATGAAGAGGCGGCTGAGTGGACGGACGGCCGTCCCAGGTGGACGAGCTGCAGCCCGGTCTTGTTTGTTTACCTCCACTGTGACTCACAGCGGGAAACAAACACACACACACACACACACCCACACACACGCACACACACACACACAGTGACTCTTTTTGTTGGCCGTCTCTGCTGAGAGCCTCACCGTGAAGCAGTGGCAGCAGGGTAGGGTGGGTGGGCGGTTCACTCCATACATGCGTTGGTCCGTCCACGCGTCAGGCGAGCCGTTGCCATAGCGAAGCGGCGCAGGTGGCCGAGGTTCTCCCGGCGCTGAGTGGCGCTGGGCCGGCGAGCTCGGCGGCGGCGGTGGCGGCGGCGGCGGCGGCGGCGGCGACTGTGTGTTTTTTTTTTAACGAGGCGGCGTGGCGGCGCCCACGCGTTGGCAGCTATTAGCGGCCGGGGTGCCAGGAAGGAGTGACAGAGGTCACTCGCTCTGAGACGCGGCCCGTTAGCGACTCGGGTGAAACACATCTCAAACACTCGAGTTGATTTTTTTAAAAATTGAAAACAAAAGACAACAAACAAAACATTGTTGGCGTGTCTGAACGTGGTGGAACAGGTTTGTTGTTTCTTTTTTATTAATACCTGCTGTTTCCGTCTGCTGCAGCACCACTGGAAACAGTGTGGGGGCGGTGTTGCGCAAGTGAGGCTGTGGTTGGAGAAAAAAAGAAGAAGCTTAAATCAGCTGGCAGCAGGTGCAACATCCTCGACCCAATCAAATCGAAAGCAAACGCAGGAGGAGGGACAAAGCTGATCTACGAACGTGATCACGTGACGTCGAAGAGTGATCACGTGACGTCGAAGAGTGATCACGTGACGTCAAAGAGTGATCACGTGACGTCGCAGCGTGATCACGCGACGTCGAAGAGTGATCACGTGACGTCGAAGAGTGATCACGTGACGTCGAAGAGTGATCACGCGACGTCGAAGAGTGATCACGCGACGTCGAAGCGTGATCACGCGACGTCGAAGAGTGATCACGCGACGTCGAAGCGTGATCACGTGACGTCGAAGAGTGATCACGTGACGTCGCAGCGTGATCACGCGACGTCGAAGAGTGATCACGCGACGTCGAAGAGTGATCACGTGACGTCGAAGAGTGATCACGCGACGTCGAAGAGTGATCACGCGACGTCGAAGCGTGATCACGCGACGTCGAAGAGTGATCACGCGACGTCGAAGCGTGATCACGTGACGTCGAAGAGTGATCATGTGACGTCGAAGAGTGATCACGTGACGTCGAAGAGTGATCACGCGACGTCGAAGCGTGATCACGCGACGTCGCAGTGTGATCACGTGACGTTGCAGCGTGATCACGCGACGTCGCAGCGTGATCACGTGACATCGAAGAGTGATCACGTGACGTCGAAGAGTGATCACGTGACCTCTCAGCGCGATCATGTGACCTCGCAGCGCCATCACGTGGACAAAATTATGAACGATAGTTCACAACTTTACATATTCTCAGCATCATTTTAAAACACCATTCAATGACGCGGAGGGTGATGATCTGTGGCCACTGGGAGGCGCTAGGGAGCGAAAGTGTAGGCGGGAGAGAAAAAAAAAAAAACATTCGTGAAAAATTGTTTGTTTACTACAAAACCCACAACAGTTTCCAGCGAGTGCAGGTGGACAGCGGGAAGCTGCTCTGACCGTTTTCCACTCTATGCAATTCTATTCAATTCTGCTCTTTATCGCTCAACCCCGGCTGCGACTCTGGGTAGTGTGAGAGGTGGACAGAAGGACGTGCAGACTGACTGGAAGCCACATCGCCGACTTGCTGCCATGACAACGGAGAAGCAGCAGCAGGCGGTGAAGAAAACATCGTCCTTTAAGAGGCTCGGCAATAAATAAATAAGAGGGAAAAAGACAATCAGAAATTCTGAAAAAAATTGTCTGACAGTTTTTTTTTAAATCCGGCAGCACAAAAGTAGTTAAAGTAGCGAAAGCAGGGAGTGGGGGAGGGGGAGGGGTGGGGGGTGGGTGAGTGAAAGATGGAGGATGAGAGAATAAATGTACTCACGGAGCCTGAGGAGGAGCGTCGCTCTCTGAGGAGGAGAAACACTCTGAATCGCTGCCGTTCTCCTGTCAAGGTTAGAGGAAAGAGAGGCTCACAATTTATTTATTTTTTTTTAGTAGGAGGCTGCAAACACTGGGCTAAACTAAAGGTTCTCTGCAGATCAAGACTTGAGAAATTTTTGGACGGCTATTTGTGGCACTTCAGGAGACCTTGAACAGTTTGCTTCCTTTGGATGATAATCAAAGTGAAAGATTGGATTCAAGTGTGTGTGTGTGTGTGTGTGTGTGTGTGTGTGTGTGTGTGTGCATCGCCCTCCATTCATACTTCTCCTGCTCTGCGGAACACTGGTGTGATGCCATGCTCTGCTATATCATGCTATGCTACACCATGCTATGCTATGCTATGCCAGTTGTAAGGATGTATTGGATGTATTGGATGTGATCCTTTTTTGTATGGGATGCAGATAGCAGTGACCTTTGACCTTGACTTTGTGTCAAGTTCAGGGATCGGAGGTCTTTGAGGTCGGCACTCGGTGTGCTGATGTGTGTGTGTGTGTGTGTGTGTGTGTGTGTGTCTGTTGTCATTTAAATCAAGTTAATGTAAAGACGCTCCGCTCGCTGGGAACGCCAGTCAGTCCTGGAGAAGGTGTTTTGGGGGCGGAGTCACAGTGAGCTGGACTTGGTTGGGAGTTTCCAATAGGCCAAAAGTAAAAAATGTCTGGACAGCATCGCAGCACCAGACTTTTTTTTTTTTTTTTTTTTGCACCATCTGCAGCAGAGCTTTTTACAGGGAAAACATCAGCGATCTGCCTGCTCCCCTCTGATTGGCTGGCCGGGGTTGCTGCGGTGTTGCCGGATTGTCGGTGAAGGATGACAGCGTCCCCGGGGACTCGTGGAGGATCTCACAGCAACTCTGACACTTTATGATGTTTCTTCTCGTCGGAGGACGCGGCAGCGGTGCCGGTGGTGCAATCGGAAGGAAATGCCGCCGCCTCCTCCTCCTCATCCTCCTCCCCCTTTTCCTCCACCTCCTCCACTTTTTCCTCATCCTGCGGGATGGGGCGAGCAACGCAGCGCACGCGACTCATTCATGAATATTTTACCATCTGCAGCAGCGGCGGTCCGGCCCAGGGCGAGGCAGCAGCCAATCAGAATCACCGGAGGGGTCGTACTGGAAGAGCTGTTTCCCAATATAATATTAATATGATATCAATATTCCACATTGTGTCTCTTCAGCAGTTGGAGCTGTTGACTATGTGGGACTAAATCATCATCATCATCATCATCATCATCATCATCATCATCATGTCAAATCATCAGTTTTTTTTCCAATTCCACAACCAAAATTGATGAAATATCTGAAAAAAACCACATTGAAAAGAATTTCCTTTCATAAAAAAAATACATTTGCAATATTCACCACTAGGGTGTCGTGAATCTGCACACGGGAGATGATTGAGTGACGAGGAACGTCCCTGCTTACCTGCCACAAGTGAACAGTGGGGAACAAATCTTCAACGTGGTCGATTAGCTAGCTAGCCACGAACTAGCTAGCTAGCTAGCTAGCTAGCAGCTGCCCTCTGCGTCTCCTCAGGTGAGCTGTTAGCGTTGAGGTGCGCTCACAACCTAGCTGCCACCCTGGGACGCTGGCCGGCCACTCACTCAACAGATGGCTCCCGTGTTTCAGAAAACTCAGCTTTCTCATCGTCCTCTCCTCCCGTCGGCCCCGCCCCCTCCTCTCACCCGCCCCTCGAACAAACGGCTCATTTTTTAAAAAAAATTATTTATTTATTTTTTTGGTGTGTATGTGGGGGGTGTCAGATCTCGCCGCGATGGTAGTTAGAACCATTACGGAACACGCAGAGTGGGAGCAAAAACAACATTGAATAATTGATCGTCTCTAAAAGATGTGGGCGCAGCCATGCATTATTCAAATCGACAGGTATGAGGAGGCGGCTTCACTACGGTAAATAAAGCAGAACAGGAGGGGAACCACGGAGCGTCACAGATTATTATTATTATTATTATTATTATTATTATTATTATTACTATTATTATTGTTGTTGTTGTTGTTGTTACAATATTTATTTTCTCTCCCTCTCACACGCTGAGTTAAGATCCAGCTGCAGGGACTGTGCGGCGTGAGAACGAGGTCACGGGCAGCGCCAGGGCATCGGAGGAGGAACGTCGACATTCCATTTGGTGCCACGGAAACGTTCCCGACAGACGCTCCGAGGAACCCGCCGCTCCCATCGCACTTCTTGTGCGACTTTGTGTGTCTCACAAACACCTGCCGACACGCTCACAGCCATCAACTGACTGCAGTGCAAGAGGTAAGGGAGCAGCATCAGCCGTCCAGCAAACTGAAAGGATATTGGGACACTTTCATGCAGAGCCAGTTGATATGAAAGACACAGCAGCAGCAGCAGTAACAGCAGCAGCAGCAGTATTAACAGTCGTGGCAGCAGCAGTAGCAGCAGCGGCAGCAGCAGCAGCAACAGCAGCAGCAGCTTTGGTGAAACTTTACTTGACGATAAATAATTCAGCGGTGTAAACAGAAAAGCTCCCTCAGTTCAACCACTAAATGCATGTGAGAAAAATATAGACGACAGTGGGCAACAGCACTCGGACGGAGGACGACCTGCTGTGGCACGCACCTTTAGTCACCGCAGCGGACACACACACACACACACACACACACACACCGCAATGAATTATCCATTGCGCCACCTATGTCCTGTGCAGGGTGGAGAGACCGAGCAGGAGGTGGGCAAGTTGGGGACAAACCACAAGCCAAGACAGTAGGGGGCGACGTGCAGGCGGTTGCTTTTCCAAAGTCCTGCTTCAAAAGACAAGAAAGGGAAAGAGAAGTAAAGAAAAGAAAAGAAAAGAAAAGAACAGAAGAGAAAAGAAAAGAAAAGAAAAGAAAAGAAAAGAAAAGAACAGGAAGAAGGAGTCAGCTGTGGTATCTGCGATGGTTTCAACTTCTGAGGGTCCCTGCAGGTCCGCTGGGTCCATGTCATGAGTGTACTTGTAGTGGAGGCAGGTGCAGGAGTGGAGGAGCGAGGCGGCCGTGTGTCAGGGAGTGCTACTACACACATCAGGCCAGCTGGGGGCACCGTGTCAGCGGCAACAGGGTGGCCGTTTAGCCTGTCACAGGCCAACGGAACGTCGAGAGTGATTTTGATTATTATAGTGTTCTGCGTTTTTGAAGTGGCGGAGACGCAGAGTTCTCCTTTAACCATCAGCTGCTTATTCTTCTCAGATCAAATCAAAAAAAAAAAAATAACAGGAATATCACCAGGAAAAAAAAGTAAATACATTTATTTAGTTTCCGGCTCTTTACTCTGTCAATCAATGGGGAATAATGACTATACATCCACCTGCCACCAGGGGGCGCCGGCAGTGTGTCGGCTGTGCTTCTTTTGCAGTCATGAATGATCATCTTAAATAGGGATACACTGATACAACTTTTTTTTTTACTGAGTGAGTAGTAGAGTACAAGTACTTGCATTTCTGAACTCACCAATACTGGCACCGAGTACTTAATGAGGCCATTACAAAGTATGAGATTACTTCGATTTTCTTACACGTTCCTCAGCGTGTTTTTCTAGAACATGGGTGGAAATTTCATTGAAGTACAAACACACAAATTCAACAAAACTGTCATGTACATACGTATACAACTGGTATCGGTGTTGTGGTATCGGCATGTATTTTTTAGAGTACTGTACCCCAGTATCGGTACCGATACCCGATACCGGTATCGGTTTTGTATTTTTTACGAGTATGAGTAGAGTACTGTACCCCAGTATCGGTACCGATACCCGATACCGGTATCGGTATCGACGCACCCCTAATAACTTAAAGTATAAATCTCACGTCAACGCAGAGGTGGAACTACTTCATTCAAAAGTCTCTGCAGACAGCGCCCCCTTCTGGACACTGCCGTCAGTAATCCCCTCTGCCCCCCCGCCCCCCATCTTCAGATCACACTCCCGCTCCGGCTGCACTTCCCAAAAGCTGATTTTGCAGCAGCTTTTGCGGCGCCGTTAACACCGGGGGGGGGGGATTGTGCTGCAGGTGAGCAAAGACGCTTCGCAGCCGCCAGTAATCCTCCCATCACGCCTCTGCAGCAGGATGGAGGCATTGAGAAGGTGTATGATGGGGGTGGGGGAGGTGGTGGGGATGGGGATGGGTGGGGGACGGGGGGGGGGGGGTATGTGGAAGGGAGGTGGAGAGAGAAAGAGGGAGTCAGACGTTTTCACGGGATTAACATTCATTAGCGTCTGGGCGCTCGGCAGCCGAGTGCATCTTAAAGGATCCAGCAGCCCAAAGCTGCTGCAGCTGCTCTTGTAATGGAGGATCTTCACTGTTCACCATTCCTCCAATAGTCGCCGGATTAGAGGGCGCCAGGCCGCCTCCCCCCTACGATTACCCCTCAATCACACCGCCGCAACCACAAGTGAACCCACTGACGACCCCCCGGCTCCAGGGGGGGTCACGCAGGTTGGCTGACCCGAACCCCCCCCCCGACCGATCGACTCACAGATCGGTTGATTTATCAGCGGTTTCTTTGCCTTTTTTACACCGACGCAGCGCCCCCTGCAGGCCAGTCTAGGGGAATATATCAGACTTTTGTTTTCCTGCCCTGCACGGACTACAGTGTTGTGTACAATTAAAAAAAAAAGACCCGTGACCCGTTGATGTTGGATGAAAACCAAAGTGAAACGAGACAAGAACCAGGATGATGATGACGATGACGATGATGACGATGGAGATTCAGAGGAAGGTAGTCAAGTCCGCACGGACGTGAAGAAGCAAACACGGCTCTGATGGTGATGTTGGTGACTCTTCCCTGATCAGACCGTTGGGGAGAAGGAGGCGGTGGAGGAGGAAGAGGAGGATGAGGAAGGGAAAGATGAGGAGAACAGAGCGTTCTCGTCCGAAAAAGCTCCTGATAAACTTGGATGCTAAACAAAAAGAAATAAAAAATAAAAAATAAAAATAAATAAGAGCGTGAGATCAGCTGGAAATGTTGCTCAATGAAGCGGTTTCTTTACGTTTCGCCCATTTAGATACCTGACCGTAGTGAGCGTTGAAAACAAAATACCACACATTGGAAAAGAAAAAAAGCAAAAAGCAAAAAGCAGAAGTGAACATTTAAAAGGGAACTGCTGCTGCTTCATTAAGCCGCTCTGAAACCTGTTTTTTTTCCACACCTCGCACCCACTGAGCGGGCGTGTCCTTCAGAAGCCCCGCCCACCTGCTGAGAGTCGCCTTTGTCAAGCAACCACCTGCGGACCGGACTGGAGGAGCAGCCTGTGACCTTCACACTGGTGGAGCCCGTACAGTGTGTGTGTGCGTGTGTGTGTGTGTGTGTGTGTGTGTGTGTGTGTGTGTTGGTAAGGTCTCGGCCTGTCAGTCACTCTCTCTCTCTCTCCACTGGACTCACTGGAAGGACGGGGGGGGGGAGCCAGTGAGGGGGGGAGTCAGTCAACATTTGATTTGCCTCCAGTTCCTGCAGTAGGGAGACATGAAATTTTAATGACGGAACCCAAATAGCAATCTTTGGCAAGCCGCGGCAAAAATAAATGTGAAACCTGTGCTTTCTTTTCTTTCTTTTCTTTTTTTTTTCTTTTGGCGGGGGGAGAGGAGGAGGAGGAGGAGGAGGAGGGCTATTTTTTTTTTTTTTTTCCTGTTTATTGTCTGAGAAAATACTCAAAATGAAAGGAAGAAAAATAAAGTGTGAGCAGCAGAACAGCAGAAGTGGATCTCACCCAGTTGTTATTGAAAACTCTGCATGCGACTGTTAGCGCATTGTATTTAAAAAGGATGACTTTTTTTTTTTTTTTCTATTTCAGCAGCCAAGTCATCCTGGAACTTTGCCGTCTTGTGTCGTCGCACCGCTCGCCTGGCTTTATCGCTCCAGTGTGAAAACACGAGGCACTTTCGTTCCCGAGTGCCGCAGTCCGAGGTTTGATTTGGCGCCCAAACGCAAGACGCGAAACGGAACGTGCCGTTCAAATTAAGGAAGGACAAAAAAAAAAAGAAAAAAATGACAAAGACCCAAAGAACGTTAAACGAGGCCAAAGCGAAGACGGTCGGTGCTCCGCCTCTTCCTCCACGGCCGAAGCTGATTGGGCCGTTCGAGACTCTGACCGTTGAAGAGGACAATCAACCGTCATCTGTCATCCAGCAAATTTGCTTCAAGCTCCGCCTCCTCCTTCCACTCTTTCTCCTCCTCCTCCTGCATCTCCCCCTTTACTTCCCCCTCCTGCTCCCTCTGTTCTACCTCCTCCCCCTCCTCCTCTCCCCTTCAGCTTCCTCCCTCTCCTCCGCCTCCTCCTCCTCCCCTCCCCCGCCCCCCCTCCTCTCTTCCTCTTCCAGTGATTAAAAGCGTCTCAAGCACTCGCTCGAAATATTGTTTTCGGGCGCTGCTTCCCATTGCCAAAGTCGGCGTCTGTGCGAAGGCAAACACAATCGGAGTGGGAGGACGGTGGCGGCGGCGACATGAAGCAGCCTGTGAATTGCCGCCCGGCGCCTGGTGAGCGATAAAAGCTTGCCGGAGCGCCAGATCGCTCGCCGCGCCCACACTAATCCCCATCATAATCGCTCAATATTAAGCGACGTGGCAATCCACACTGAGCGGTCGCGTGAGGAGTGTTGAGTGGCTTCTGGAGGGAAGATCGTTCCAGACAATGTTTTTTCCCCCCGGCCACCGATCTCCTCTTGGAGTTTGTTTTTCTCTCGCTGTGCTCAGTGCAGCTAGCTCGTGGAGCTAGTTTACTGGGTGGTAGAGGACCAAGCTAACCGCTAGCTCGTGGCGCAGCACAGGGTCCATCATGAGCTCCTACAGGGGCCACGGAGAACAGCTACAACTCTGACTCTTGGAGTTTGTTTTGTTTCAGGGATTCTGTTTTTTTTTTTTTTAAACAGTTTTTTTTTTTATACGCCGAGTCACTGTTAAGGTGAGGGCAGCTAGCTAGCGGTAAGGAGTAGAACACCGTTAGCGTCAGGCCCAGTCCAAGTAAAGGAAAAAAAAAAAAAAGGCTGCTAAATCATTCAAGCGCTTCTATGCCAAACACCTGCAATTGACATGGTGCCCCCCTGCTGGCCTGATGTGGAACTGTCCAGCTTGGCTTCCCTGCTTTTCTAAACCTCACGCCAGAAAAAAAAAAAATATAGAACTGATTGGAAAAATCATTCCAACATGTCACTCAGCAGATGTTTTTCTCTCCAGAAACAAGCCATAGAGCATCATCGCTCCCAATGGGGCTAAGCAGCGCCTTGCATGGTAGCAGCCAGCCACCCATTAGTGTGTAAGTGGGTGAATGAGAGGCCTCTGTAAAGTGCTTTGGGGGTACCGTGAAGGTGCTGGAAAAGCGCTATGTAAGTGCAGGCCATCCACCACCACCCCTCCAGTGTGGCACAGTGTTGCTCCGGGCGGAGAAGCTCGGGCTGCTGTGACTGTCGTCGCCGTCCAGCCTGCATTTGGTCTTTTAATGTTGTTCCACCCCCCCGGCGGTGCGGAGCGACGTCTGACTCGGAGATTAAGATGAATGGTTGTGGGACTGTCGTGAAGCTGTGGGGCCGGCAGAGTGCAGGCTTTAAAAGCAACACCCTCCTCCTCAGACGTCACCCGCCAAAATCAATGTTATGACAAAAATAAAGGGAGAGCTGTCCGGTTGCGATTCCGCTTCCCCCAGTAAAGTAAATTCTGCTGTTTTTTTATTGGTATTTAATGAAAAAATTGCAAACTGTCCGACCTTCATCTCATTTCATTTTTCTCTTTTGAAGGGGCGGAGATTAAAAAAAAATAAATCTGCCCCTATCTGCTGCATTTCAAGGTCGCAGTTGCAGCGGTGGATGAAGAAAAAGGTCAGGCGTTATACATCGTCCGTGTCGGACGCCACTGCCATCAATCAACTGAGGGTTGTGCGTCCGTTGTGCGACACGGGGGGGGGGTGTTGTTAAACCCACAGTGGAACCAGCAAGGAACCTCTCCCGACTAGCAGCCAATCATAAGGCTGAATAAAAAGAGAAGAGCTAGCGTTCTGGCTGGAGCCACGAACAAGGAAGTGACCGAGATCCTCCAAGCTCAACCAAAACTGTCAGCGTCCTGAGAAACATGTTGTTTACGTCTGTTTTTTTTCGGCTCTCCTGATTGGCCGCCGGCCTCTGCCAACAGTCGCAGGTTGTTTTAGGATAGTGGTGACGGGGCGGGGGGGGGGACACAGACAGACATCCGTCTGGAGCTGCCAATCAACATTATGCATACGTCTCTGAACTGTGTGTTTTTTTTTTTTTTTGTGAGCTGATGCAAATATTGCGCAAAAATGATTTATATATTTACTTATTTTGACCGTCGGCGGCTGCAGATTTATTCAGCCGGCGTTTTATGAATGATAATTACTCGGTGTATCGGGCTCAGAAAGGCATGCAAATTAGCCGTGTTCGTGAGAGTCTTTAGGAACACGTTTGCCAATTAGGGCATTCAGCTTGGCCGTGCCAGTCACACACACACACACACACACACACACACACACACACACACAGGCCTGCTGGCGACGATCGAATTGCTTCGAACCAGTTGGTTGCGTTGATTTCGGATTTGTAGCCGCTGTGTAAAACAGGTGGCAGTGGTGATTGGACAGGAGGCTCCGCCCCCTGCTGGTGACACCGTGACTGACACCCGACAGTCACGCGGCCAACAGGTGTGAACGTATTCGCGGCAGCTCGGTTCTCTGGATGGCGCGGGACGGTTGGCTGTCACCGATACAGACTGACACAGATTGGAAATAATAGGACTCACCCGACTTCGCTGTTGGAGCAAAACAAAACAAAAAAAACAAAAACTCTCGCTGTTAATGCAAGAAAAAAAACAACCCTGACAACAACAAAACCAAACGCATCCCAACAGGAAAGAAAAAAAAAACAGTTTTCTGTGTCTAAAAGCAGGTGCTTGTAAATTATTCAGCTGTCTCTGGCAAAGTGAAGTGAGGACAAGAGAAGGAGAAGTAGAAGTGATGGAAAGGGGGCGGAGCTAACACCACTGTGCCAGTGACCAGTGGAACCAGGCTGTGTCTGAAATCACCCACCGGTTCGGTGTATGGTGACTCGTGCCAAATCAAAAAAAGACATTTCAGTTTTTCACATACCCGCTAACAATTAGCATTTGCCCCCTTTCCCACTGACCAAAGCCAGCGGGGTCTGACCCCCGCTAGGCTAGCAAGCTTCGTCGCCTCCACTTTCACTGCTGCGCGAGTCCGGCGGCGCTCAGTGTGCTTTCTTGTTGGGCTTGAGACTCGACAAGCTTGCGAATTTCGCTGTGTTGCCCAGTGCTGCATCATGCTGAATGAATCCAGTCCCCAATTGAAACGGAGCTGTGTTTGCGTGCGTGATATACACCGCGACTGGTGCGACATCACAAACGTATCGCCCGTAACGCTCAACATCATCATGTAAATTAGCTGTTTTAACGCGGCTTTACCGTTTTCATGCATTTTCGCGACAAGTAAGTTTTAAAACGAAGCATCTTTCCACATAAAAAACAAACGCTCACCTTTTCTACCCATGGGTCAGTGTGAGCGCAATGCATGATGGGATATATTGCTGTTGCGATGCGTTGTGGGATACATTGGGTAAACTATATCGTGACTAGCGACGTTCACTCAGGATTTGAACTTTGCTACAACCTGTTCTAGGCCCTATACAGTGACTATATGGTGTCACTAGGGGGCGATGTAGCACACAGCCCAGCTTTCAGAGCTCCTGACAGGAAGTGACCTCTGCAGAGAGGTTTACAAAGGATGTGCTGCTTTTGAGATGAATAGGTGAAAAATAATCCTCAGTTGCAAAGGGCTCGATTGAGACAAAAATATAAAAAGAGATGAAGCGTGAAAATGAAAGGAATTGTTGGAGAAGAAGACGAAAAGCAGAAACTGCTGCAGCGACGGCCACGGGCACGAAGCGCCGAACATGAGGGGCCGATGTAGCGCGGCAGACAACGGCGCAGCGCCGCGAGCAGATTCACCTGCGGGTCAAACCTCACATTCCGCATTCCAGGTGGGCAGTTTTCTTGGGTTTGGTTTTGTTTTCTTAAGAAGTGTCGCTTCCAAGCGAACAAACGGAGACGGTGGAAACTCAGCGGCGTGAATGACTGATGAGTCGCCCTGATGGGGAGGGGGAGGGGGGGGGGCGTGGTGTTTGGGAGGTCACGTGACCAGACGTATCCTACGAAATGAATCCCATCCTGACATCACCCCCTGCGACACATGACCCGCCCACTTACTGCAGCTATTAGCGACTCCGCCCCTCCGCCGCTGATCCCGCCGCAGGTTAACTGGCGCTCGGAGGAGGGCGCCGGCCAAGGGCGCCGCCGGAGATGCGGTGGCGAGCGGAGAGGTATTTTCCTCCTCTGTCTTGGCCGCCGCCACCGAGGGTCCTTGAGCCAATGGGATGATTCTGGAGCCATTATGGGCGATTGATCGGCGGGCGGGGGAGGGAGTGCAGCCTTGTGGAGGCGTGTTGATGACAAGACAATTACTTTTTAGACCAGCGGCTGAGACTCATGAGTTTCCTGAGTGCGTGTGTGTGTGTGTGTGTGCGTGTGTGTGTGTGTGTGTGCAGCTTCTCTCTGTTTTGAGGCTTCACAGGCGAAGGTATGAAAGCTGCTCAAGGTCGCTGAAATGAGTGTGTGCGTGCTTGTGTGTGTGTGTGTGTAGGTGTGTGTGTGTGTGTGTGCGTGCTTGTGTGTGTGTGTGTGTGTGTATGTGTGTGTGTGTGTGAATCGAACCTTACAAGACTCGCTTTAAAAGCTTTAAAACGTGGTGGTTTTTTTTTGTACTTTAGACTTTTTGACGTTTATTGCTCAAGCAGCGTTTTCATGAAACGAAGCACACAATGAAAACACAACTGGACACAAATGGAGAGTGTTGGAAAAACAAAGACAGGAAAAGAATTCCTGTGGATTCTGTGGGGTAGTTTGGAGGGGCCAATGTCTGTGGTCATGTGCAGTGTTGGCGAGTGAATCTATTACCAAGTAATCCATGACTGTAATTAAACTACGTTTGAGGAACAGAGTAATGTAACGGGATTACTCTGGCACACTTTACTAACTACCACTAGTTAACGACCAACTAACCACAGACTAACTACCGACTCCTACTTTACTTTTTGATCACCGTTTCCGAAATATTTTGCAAACTAAAAATGTCTTATTGTCCGCAACACGTCTGAGCTGCGGAAACGCAAACCGAAAGCAACGATGTCGCAGATTGATGATGCAGCCGCGCATGCCAACGAAAGAAAAAAAAACAAAAAAAAACAGCCATTGCGTTTGACAGCTGGAAATACAAACAGTACTTTGAGTTCATTTTGTCTCAATGCAAGAACATTGTGGTTCCGTTGTGCGTCGAAACAAGGCGTTCTCAACTGCCACGTTATCTTTTCGATAATCGATTACTTGTCAAACAAAGCGGTTGAAGAAGTAATTAGATTACTTTTAAGGAGGAATCAGTCATCAGCAGTTGGATTACTTTTTACGAAGCAATCCCAACAACGCTGGTCACGTGACAGGAAGAGAAGAGACAAGTTGGCCGGGCTGGTTGCATGGGAGCAGGACGGCGATCGGGAGAGAGGTTTTTATATCAACCTCGATGGGAGAGACATTAATAACCTTTGCGATAAATGGATGCCCCAAACAAAAGACTCCCGCGCACTGAAAACTGCTTCCGCATGCGGGAGAAATTGGGCCATCACTCATTTTAATTGGCCGTGCTGCTTTGGGACGATCCCGCCGTCGCTGGCCAGAACCGGAGGCTTGAGATCGTCTGTGTGCAACGATCGCAGCGCACCGACTCTCCTTTCTCTCCTTTCTCTCATTTCCACCCAGGCACACGCCGCCGTCGCGGCGCCCCCTCCTGGTTGTGCGCCAGAAGACGTCTGATCGGCCGAAGCTGCCCGTCGCAGCGCCCCCCCCCCGGTGGTCCGCTCCTGTCACTGCGGGCAGCGCTACGACGACGACGATGCGCTACAGTTGATGCGACACTGTTATTTTTTTTTCCCGCCATATTAAAGGCCGGTCCAACTTTACACTTGA
>NW_027466158.1:465000-555000 GCF_046127955.1 Nelusetta ayraudi
GCTGCTGCTGCCGCTGCTGCTGCCGCTGCCGCAGGGATGTGACACCTCCGCTCGACCCCGTGTGATCCGGCTCGGCGCTTACCTCCACCCGACGGTGTGTGTGTGTGCATCTAGACGTGTGTGTCTGTGTGTCTGCTGCTTGTCTCATTCATTCTTACGACCCCATTAGAAATGATTCAAGGTTTTTTTTTTCCAAAACGCCCCCAATCCCGGTAACAACACATTAACATGGAGGAGACATTGGCCGCATTCCAATTCTGGGGGCCTGACTCCACATCCGCGCAGGCCCGCTCATGTCCTCTGATGCCATTTGTGTCCATCTTCAGTGTCATTTCCAGGCCTCGCGGGCGCCGATAAATGGCAGCATTTGCACGTTTAATTTGCACCAACGAGGCCTTTTTCCACATGGACTGCTCCCTCCTTTGCCTGCCGCTGGATGAAGGCGATGTCCTGAAGCATCTGCAGAGCGACAGCAGCAGAAGAGGAAGTACAGGATGGGCTCGCTCGCTCTCCCTCCCTCGCTCTCCCTCCCTCTCTCTCTCCCTCCCTCTCTCTCTCTCTCTCTCTCTCCATCTCTCGTCTGGGATTTTCACACATTTTGCAGAATGTGGCACCTGTAATGGAACTTTATTGCGCTTTAATGCGACAGAAGCAGCCGTTCCCTGGGCGCCAGCAGGAAGACGGCTGTTCTTAGCACTGGAACTCCGCAAGGTTCGTCTGCTCCACCCGCTTCCACCTGCCTCAACCTGCCTCCACCCGCCTCCACCCGCCTCCCGTCGGAAGCCGCCGTCGTAGAAAGAGGAACAAACTCCGCCTCCTCCGTCCCGGCTCGTCTGCGCTGAGCTGCAAGGTCGACTCAAGGTCACGGATGCTATGACCTGCTATCAGGACTCCCTGCTGGGCCTCCCGACTTCACTTCCTGGACTGGAGGACAGGAAAACAGGAGATAAACTGTCCTCACCCGCTCCTCCTTCCCCTGGTGGCAACCTCGTCCAGATGTGAGGAGGAAGAGGAAGAGGAGGAAGAGGAAGAAGAAGAGGAAGAGGAGGAGGATCTGTGGAGGGGGAGGAGAACGAGGTCTTGCAGTGGTGCAGTGAATCAGTAAGCACACACGAGACTCAACATGGTGAATTTGTTCTTCTTATTAGTCTTCTGTTCCTCCCTCTGCTTTAATTTGGTGTTTGCCACAGGATGCCGGTGCAGGCGAGAGCTCCCCTCTGATTGGACGGCTGCCCTCCACCCCTCCCTATCAGAGGCTCCTCCTCAAACAATTTCGACGGCAAACGTCTCCATGAGACAGAAGTTTGACTGCAGCTGCAAAATTGCTCGGAGGCAAAAAAAAATATCTGAACAATTTCCAGTCCAGTCAAATTACCATCGAACCAATCAGCCTTCCTTTGAGGAAAAAGAGGGCGGAGCCACAGCTAAGGCTTAGCGCGCTACTTATAAAATGACCAAATCAGGAAGATCCAGCGACTATAGAATTGGAAAACATATTCATTCATAAATATGTTTGTAGTCCAGTGATACATGATTACATAAATAAACAAACACATAGATAGAAATATGAATAGGATTCAAAGCCAAATCTGCCTTAGATCTGCTTTATTTCACAGCCGATCTGAAGAGGGTCGAAGCCGATAGGTCACGTTCACGTTTCACAGCGAAGTCCAGCACATATAAAAACAAAATCCAGCACATATACATTCTGACGAAAAACAACCAGATCCACCGTGTTTTCCAATATTGACTTCCTGCCTAAACATCTCTCTCTCTCTCTCTCTCTCTCTCTCTCTCTCTCTCTCTCTCTCTCTCCCTCTCTCTCCATGCGATCGACCCAAACTACCTTGGCGATCGACCAGTAGATCGTGAAGGTAAATCGATCCCGAGTTTGGTCCTCTGATCCAGCTGGTAAACAGGTGGAGCTGCTTTGCTCTCGAGCTCATGATATCTGAGTGACTTGAAAACAACAACAACAAAAACACAACAACTCTTCCCCCTCCCCTTAATAGGCCCAATTACTTTGCTCTCAATGGGAGCGACTGAGTGTTTCCCGCTCGGTAAACAGGAAGCTCAGTGCACCAGCAGACACAATTAAAGCGGCTGCCTGGCCGGCCGAGTGAAATGGCTTTTTTCCCCCCCGTCAGAGGCTTGTTAAATGTCACAGTGGAGTCGCGTTCAATCGGCTCTGTTTCCCCCAATAAATAGATTAGCCGTGCATGCAGTCCCGCCTCCCCTTTAATCCCGAGTCAGGGGGCTCTCTGCTAATTGACTCCTTTATTGCAAATGCAACGGGGGGGGGGGAAACTCAGGTACGAAATGCTAATGTCAACACAGAAATCCGGATTAGGGGGGGGGGGGGATTAGAGGAAATTATAGCCGGCGCATGGCCAGCAGGCGGCTAATCAGAGTCTGAGCCCGACTTCGCGTCCCGGAACCAGGCGTGTATTGACTGGCAGGTTAGCCTTGTGCTCACTCGCTAAAACGGTCCCCACCAGCTCCACACATTTGGCAGCGCTGTACGTGCAATCGATGCAATCTGTCTAAGGTGCCAAAGCAAAAAATATGAGAACCCCGGCGCTAAACACATTTCCAAAGTTGCGTTCCTGTGCGCTGAAGAGAAAAACATGAGCAACGAAAAAGAAGAAGGGGCAACGTGGCCAAAGAGGCAGACTTGGCCTTTTGCCTGTTTTGCAAAGACAGTCGGAGGTTCGCATTTATTAACTTCTGGTAGCAAGTAACATTTAAGCTACTAGCGCTTAACAATAGCGTAACTGTGACTGACACCAACAGCCACAAGATGTACTAAAGAAATGCCTGTGTAAGATGATGTTTGCAGTTTCGTTTTCGTTTCAGTTTTTTATGGCTCTGACTATCGTGATGTCACTTCCTCTTTCTGACGCTGTGCCGAGCTACCGGCTGGTTTTTCGCTGAGTTTTTCAGCACCTCGGACAGCAACCGGTGGCAGCGAGGATGGAAAAAGTTGTTGTCCGCCCCCCCCGCATCACGACTGGCACATCTGGCGTCGTGGATGTGCTGGGTGCAAGTTAACTGGAAAGAACTGGGTCGTCCATGGACGATCAGATGGCTCGGGATCTGTTGTTTTGTTTGTTTGTTTGTTTGTTTGTTTGTTTGTTTTTTCCATCCATCGGGTGGACACAGAAGCTAAAACAACCCGACACAAAGACAACCAGCCGTGAGCTGGACTCACTTGCAGCAGCCTTGACAGTCATGTGACCCTCTCCATGGGACAAGACACACACACACACACACACACACACACACACACACACACACACACACACACACACACAACGCAGCAGGTGTGGTTGTACGCCGTAGCCGCAGTTCTGGTCTCCGCCAGCGGGGGAAGTGCTGCCTGCGATCCGATAGGCACGGACCGGCGTTGTCTGGGAGTGGAGAGCGGCGCAATGAGGGGCCAAAAGGTGGCGCTAAGATAAGGACAGCAGGCTCGCGGAGATAAACAGGCTAATCAGAGCGTTTCTCTCGCTCTCTCTCGGCTCTTTATTTCCAGTGCAGCGTCTGTCAGGCTGGAGTGCGGCGGCGGCGGCGGCGGCGCTCTTCAAAGCCTCTTCCAGTCGGCGGCGTGTAAAAGTGAGTGCTGCTGGACCGTCTAGCCTGCCAGACGGTGGGCTTCGGAAAAAAAAAAAAAAAGCCTTGAATCTTTTTCTTGAAACATTTCTTTTTTCAACCTCTCGAAGAGGCTTCAGATGAGTTTGAACGTTTGGGCCGTCAGCTGGTTGCTTATTTACAGAGGGTTTTCAAGGTTGTGTAAAATTGAGGTGTTTTCTTTATTTTGCTCGTGGAACTGAGAGGAGACGTGAAACACAATATCGAAGAAAGGGAAGGAAAAGAAGGAAGGTTGTGGAGGTGAAGGATGAGGGACGTTTGCTGCTGCCGGATCCGATCTATGTTGGGCTGTGACAGCAGTGATGGATGACTGGAGAAAAGAATCTGCCCTATTGCTTTGTAATTAGGGAGGAAAGCCTCGGTTCTCCGTCAGCAGACCATGATCAGCCTCTTTGGACCTGCTCCTCCTCACAAATAGTGATATCTTGATCCAGACTTTGTTCTCCTGATCCAGACTTTAGTCTCCTGATCCAGACTTTGGTTCTCTGATCCAGACTTTGGTTCTCTAATCCAGACTTTGGTTCTCTAATCCAGACTTTGGTCTCCTGATCCAGACTTTGGTTCTCTAATCCAGACTTTGGTCTCCTGACCCAGACCTTGGTCTCCTGATTCAGACTTTGTTCTCCTGACCCAGACCTTGGTCTCCTGATTCAGACTTTGTTCTCCTGATCCAGACTATGTTCTCTTGATCCAGATGATGGTTCTCCGTCAGCAGACCATGATCAGCCTCTTTGGACCTGCTCCTCCTCACAAATAGTGATATCTTGATCCAGACGTTGGTCTCCTGATCCAGACTTTGGTTCTCTAATCCAGACTTTGGTCTCCTGGTCCAGACTTTGGTCTCCTGATCCAGACTTTGGTCTCCTGGTCCAGACTTTGGTCTCCTGATTCAGACTTTGGTCTCCTGATCCAGACTTTGGTCTTCTGATCCATAATTTGGTTCTCTAATCCAGACTTTGGTCTTCTGATCCAGACTTTAGTCCTCTTATAGCTAGACTTTGGTCTCCTGATCCAGACTTTAGTCCTCTTATAGCTAGACTTTGGTCTTCTGATCCAGACTTTAGTCCTCTTATAGCTAGACTTTGGTCTCCTGATCCAGACTTTGGTCTCCTGATCCAGACGTTGGTCTCCTGATCCAGACTTTGGTCTCCTGATCCAGACTTTGGTCTCCTGACCCAGACTATGTTCTCCTGATCCAGACTTTGGTCTCCTGATCCAGACGTTGGTCTCCTGATCCAGACGTTGGTCTCCTGATCCAGACTTTGGTCTCTTGATCCAGACTTTGGTCTCCTGACCCATACTATGTTCTCCTGATCCAGACTTTGGTCTCCTGATCCAGACTATGTTCTCCTGATCCAGACTTTGGTCTCCTGACCCAGACTATGTTCTCCTGATCCAGACGTTGGTCTCCTGATCCAGACTTTGGTCTCCTGATCCAGACTTTGGTCTCCTGACCCAGACTATGTTCTCCTGATCCAGACTTTGGTCTCCTGATCCAGACGTTGGTCTCCTGATCCAGACGTTGGTCTCCTGATCCAGACTTTGGTCTCTTGATCCAGACTTTGGTCTCCTGACCCATACTATGTTCTCCTGATCCAGACTTTGGTCTCCTGATCCAGACGTTGGTCTCCTGATCCAGACTTTGGTCTCCTGATCCAGACTTTGGTCTCCTGACCCAGACTATGTTCTCCTGATCCAGACTTTGGTCTCCTGACCCAGACTTTGGTCTCCTGACCCAGACTATGTTCCCCTGATCCAGACGTTGGTCTCCTGATCCAGACTTTGGTCTCCTGATCCAGACTTTGGTCTCCTGACCCAGACTATGTTCTCCTGATCCAGACTTTGGTCCCCTGACCCAGACTTTGGTCCCCTGATCCAGTTGATTTAGTTTTCTTGTTGCTCTGCTCAACAACTTGCTGCCACCTCAACCTCCTCCCACGCCGGCAGCGCAGCCAAACAAAGGCACAGTCACTTTTGTTTTGTTTTCGCTCTGAAGCAGAACGCCACTTGTGTTTGACTCCACTGCAGTGCCGATAACCTCGACCGGGTTATCTCAGCGCTGCGCCACTGTAAAATTAATATGAAGGCCCTTTTGGCTGCGGCAAAGTGGTGAAAATGTTTTGAGTGCTCATTAAAAACCCAGGATGATTCTATCAGTGATATCACACACAGCTATTAACCCTCCTCCCCTCGCTCCCTCCCTTCGCCTTTTACTCTGCATTTTTCTCCACTGGGCTCCTCAAAGCCGTTTGGGAACGAGGACAGAAAGCGCGAGAGGAAAATCTTGGCCGGCTAAATATCTGAAGGAGGAAAATCATTTTTTACATGTCAATGAATTGAACTTCAGCAAAGCAACTGGTGTGTTTTTTGGGACTAAACTAGCTGATGCGCTAAAGCTAACAATCGGCTGTCACTTTTACAGGCTAAATTCAAACTGTTTTGTCATGCCAACCGTCCTCCGAGTTGTTCTCTTTGTTGGCCCTGTCTTATTTTTTCTTCACAGTTCAATGAGAAGATAAAATGCAGCTTTCGTTGTCTTTTTTTGTTGTCGTTGAAAATGAGGCTTGTTCCCGTCAGTCCCTTCCTCCATTAGTGAGACGCAAGCACTTCCATGTAACATGAGATTCGCATTTACATGTTTCTTGTCTCATAATAGAGAATAGAAGAAGGAGAATTGGAAGAAGGAGGAGGAGGAGGAGAAGAAGAAGAAGAAGAAGAAGAAGACAGCTGTGCTCGATGTGAATTTGACCGAGGTCACCTTGCACAAGCGATGACAGCATGAATATTTAACCGCCTCGCATAATTGATGACCCACAGTTACGACGATGACACGGAAACTTGATGTGTCACGGCACCTTTAAAAATAAAAAGTCACCGGCTCGCCCCGCTTTGAACGCCGCACGCTCTTTAATCTGCGAGCTCGTGTGCGCGCCAGCACGCAGTGTGACACGCCGACGCATTAGCGCAGAGCAATAATCAGGCTTTAAGTGGGATTAGTGGGGAAAGCGCAGTGGCAGCAGGCGTCCTACCTTGTCCACACAGCAAAAAACTGCAGAGTGCAAGTTTGGCTCCAAAACTGCAGATTTTCCCCGACACTCTGTTTTTTTTTTTGGGCGGGGGGGTGATTTCAGAGTCGGCAAGGTTTTCCTTTTGGGAAGTGACTCTTTTTCACCCGCGTGCAGCTGTCTCCCGCAGCTCAGGTCAAAGCCTGGCTGTATGTAATAATAGGCGGAGTCATCGCGACGCCACTCACTGGTTGGCTGGTTTCCTTATGCCCATGTTTACTCAAAATGACACCAAACCAGACAAAATGGACATTTTAGCCCATTGGTTGATTTTTTTTCGCTCTTTTTTTTTTTTTTACCAGCCAAAAAAAAAAAAAGGCCAAATGATCTGCAGGTGTGAAAGTTGTGTGGAGGTCAGACACTTTTTGGAGAGCCAATGGAAGGGAAATGAAAGTAATTTCCACCCTGCTTTTTTTTTTCTCTCTTTGTTTCCCCATCATCAGGCAATTTTATTTATTCATTTCATTACGCTGTTATTATTCATTTATAAACTTGCTGCGCGCATTTGTTTGGCTGCTTTTATTTTCATTTTTGCTGTTGTTTTCACATTGTCATTTTTCACACATAATGCCTTTGCCTCTGGCTGTGACTCCTTCCTTTTTTTTTTTTTTTTTAAAAGTCATCATTGTTGTCTACGCTGTGTTAAAAAATAAAAAAATAAAAAAATAGACAGCAAATTCTCTTCAGTGTGAACACACAAACGCCCCGAAGCATTTACAAAATTGTGACCGTAATGGTGATTAATTTTTTCCCGTGGAGTTCCGGACCGACGGCTGTTTCCACCGAGTGAGAGTAATCTCTGGGCTTTTATTCTGGAGGAACCAAACTTCCTCCCAGGAGTCTGACGGACATTGCAGCTGTCACCTCGCTTCATTATTACTAATTGGGCTGATTAAAAAAACAGTTGTTTTTTTTTCCCCTCTGCAAAAGCGCTCATGTTTTTGTATGTAGCTAGGCTGTCTTAGCGACGTCACTGCTAACAGCGAATTTCTCTCTTTTACGTAGATATTAAGAGACGTTCCGATCGGCTTCATCTCTCAAATAAGAGGTCGAAGGCAGCTGCTGGCTTTAATTAGCGGGCGCAACGTCACCGCTGATTCCACTCCTGTAGTGAAGTCCCGACGGATCGTGAAGTCCGGCACAAACCTCCCGCTCGCTTGACGGGCAGGAAGTCGTCCATAATTTACAGCCAGTTGTTTTTTTTCTTTTAGACGTATCTCGCGACAGATAAAGAAGGATTTTATCTGTTTTTTTTAGCAATGTGTATACACTGTGTATACTGCTCGCTACTGGTGACGAGGTAAAAATCTCCAGCCAGACAGAAAGTTTGGCGTTCATTACGAGGAACCGGAGCAGCTGTGCAACCGACGAGAGACTTTGCTGGGTTTTTCCTAAACTCTGAGGTCAGAGGTCAGAGGTCGTCTGACTTCTCCCTGCGCTATTTATTCATGAAGTCCACGTAAAGCCAATTTTCTTTCTTTTTTTTTTTTTTTCTAAGGAAAAATTTGCGGCCGTTTGCAAGGCGTCAGCTAGCATGTTGACGAGGTTTCCGCCATGGCCCAGCTTGTCCAGTCCAGGATCTCTGGACGGCATTGCCCCACTGCGAGTCCTCCCCCCCCCGCCCCCCCGTGGCGCTGCAGAGGGCGACCTCCTCCTCCTCCTCCTCCTCCTCCTCCCCCTCCTCGCCGCCACGGGCCGCTGAAGGTTTCCCGCCCGCCTCCCAATGCGACTCACACTCACTCAGTGATTCAGCTGCAAGAAAAAATAAAAATAAATAAACACAAAGAATCGTGGCTGGCTGGCGGCCCTGGACCAGAGTGCTTCCCTCCCGGCGGCTGAAGTACTAAAGGTTAACTTTGATCGTCCTCAGGCAAACACACACACACACACACACACACACACACACACACACACACACACACTGTACTGCTTTATGAAGATGTCAGCAGCCATCCAGGTAATCATCGGCTGCCGAGCGCCTGGAGGCGGTGGTGGTGGTGGTGGTGGGGGGGGGGGGGTCGGGGGGGTCGGGGGTTGGGAAACAAAGTCGCTGCCGCCGCCGTAAGATGAAGAGTTTCCCGGCGCGGCGGCGACAGGGGGGCCTTTGAGGGGACAGACCAATCCGTCATCGTTCCCGCCTAAAATATTGTTGTTGTTGGTTTTTTTTTGGCGCCCCTCGGCCCGACGATCCTTTTGTTTCCCCGTGGCGGAGCGCTCGCTCTGTAGATCCGTGCTTTTTTTTTTTTTTTTGAAGAGAAATCTCGGTTCAGCCTCTTAATCCCGCCTTTTTGCTTTTGTTCAAACGGCTTTATCCTGCGCTGAATGCGGGGGGGGGAGACAGCAGCAGGAAGAGGAAGCAGCGGAGCCCAGCGGAGCCCAGCGGAGCCCAGCAGCCAATCACGGAGCCTCGGATTCCCTCAGACCTGGCGCCATCAAAGAGCCCCCCCCCTAACGACTCACCTGGCCAGGCGACGCTTCGGAGGCAGGAAGTGTTGGAGTGCAAAGAACCCAGAGACGTTTCGCCGCCTGAGGAATTATTATTTTCAATTTTTTTGTCGAGAAGCGGAAGAAATGTATTGTTCATCATGCCAGGATCCGTGTCAGGATCAATCAGATCCACTTCTTCTTGTTTGCTCGGGTGCCACAGCGGCAACTCGTCTCTCTGAGAGGAAACCAGAGGGGATGTGTAGAGGATGAAAAAAAAACAAAACAAAACAAAACAAAACAAAAAACTCAAGCAGCTTTGAGTCAAAACGTGGCTGTGAAAAGAACAAATGGTAAATGGAGAAACTGGAGAGTAAAAATTAGAAATTAAAAAAAATCAAGGTAAAGTGAGTTAATGGCTGAAAAGTTTCCGGAGGTAAATTACCATCAGCAGGTTTTATTTTCATCCCGAGCTTCCAGGAGGCAAAGACGACGCTCGGCTTTTGTCCGTTTTTGTTTTAGACTCCAGTAATTTTGCACAGCTTTAGAAGTCGTTAAAGTCCGAGAACGAGGTTGCCCCGGAGTGAAATCATCTGAGACGTTTAAAAGAGCATTTAAAAAAAGACGAAGAAGTAGGAGAAATATATATTTGCAGCGTCGATATTTATCTCGTTGCAGCGAGCGCTGTGACATTGGAACTAATTTATTCTGCGACTCGCTGCCTTCAGGCCAAGCGTGTGTTTGTTCAAGGACGGTGGCTGGAGACCATCCTCCAGCAGCAGCAGCAGCAGCAGCAGCAGCAGCAGCAGCAGCAGCAGCAGCCTCTCAGGCAGCTCGAGCCTCTTATCCATTATTGAGCAAACACTTCCAGCGTGCACACGGAGGTGACGACACCTGTGGATCAGTGGGAGGAGCAAGCGGAACGTCCAGCGGTTTGCTGTGGTGGCAGACAGCAGCGTCTTCGCATGGACTCAAGCCACTGCACTAAGTGACGGCAGGGGGGGGGTGCTATGTTGTATGCACGTAAGGGAAGTGATTCGACTGCGGAGAAACAACCGGACTCAGAACTCAAGGTGAAGAAAAACAAAAGCAAGTCATCAGCGGTGGTTCTTTAAATAGCTGCTCAGGAAGCGTTATCAACCAGCAGGGGGCCTCGCTGGCGGGCGTTTCTTCCTCTTATCAAATCAGAGGGCCGATGAGCGCCGCGGTCTTTAAGCCTGATTGATGGTCCAAAGCCGTTAATTAATTAACGGGATGTACAGCGCATGCATTTTCCCGCCCAGCAGGGGGCTCATGAATATTTATCCTATCCCCCCCCAACCCCCCCCCCCCCCCCAAGTCTTCACCCTGACCTGCATTAGACACCGCTGCCCGAGGAGACTGATTGGCGGCTTGTTCTCTCACAAAGCTGCGATGAGGCGCAGGAAAAAGCCCAGGATGCAACGGGGCTCGGACTCACGATAATCATTTAAGGAGAGGCTCCGCCCCCTCCCAGGGAGGGCAAGGACAGATTCTGCACAGATCCCATTTTGGAATGTCTGCTTTTTTTTCTTTTTAAATGGTGCAGACTGTGTGACTGTGGACAAATCTCAACAACAACAAAACAAAGTCCCTGAAGATCTGAGGATGAATGCACTCCAAGGCCGACTGACAAGCAACGGCCTCCTTCGCTTGAGCCAGGGATGTTTCACAATGACGTTTCAGGACCAGGATGAAAACCAGGTGGGAGGAGTCAAAGAGTTGACCAGCACAGCAGGCCTTTTATACACAGTCACAGAGTCAGACAAAATAATGTATGCAAGAAAAACTTGCATAAATATTTAAGTTGTACTTTTATGTATATATATATATATATATATATATATGTATTTATATATATGTTGATTTACATGTTATGATGGGTTTACATGTTGTGATTTGTTGATGTTACATTGTTTTTTGCTGACTCGTAAGTGACACCAGAAACTCACGGCCACTCCCTGACCGTGGCTGGCTCCGCCTCTTTCTCCCGCCTCCCGACGGCACCGATTGGTCCGTCTTATCGGCCCGACTGTTTCGAGGCTTCCCCTCCTCTCGGCGGCCAGACTCCGCCCCCTCCTCCCTGGGCCTCCCTCCGGGCAGCAGCTGATTCCTCAGGCGTTGCCATTTGGGCTTTAATTAGCGGCGGCTAATAATGTCAAGAGCGCCATCAAAGCTGACACGGAAGCCCATATTGATCCCACGCTGAGATCTAAAAAAAAAAAAAAAAAAAAAAAGAAGAAAAAAAAAAGACAACAAACCAAAAAGATTAAAAAAAAAAAAAAAAAAAAGAAAAAAAGGCGGTGACATTCACAGGACGCACGTCAGGTTCCCTGAACACATCAAAGCCGGGAGGACCTTTGCAGCTAATGAGTTTGTGCTTGTGAACACACCTTAATGTAGCAAATAGTTGTTTTTTTCCCCCGCAGGCTGTTTTAAGAAGTGGCGGCGTCGGCTGGAGCTCCGCCTCTTTTCCGACACAATAAGTGATGTGATGCGTTTCCTGTTTGATGTGTTTTTCTTTTTCTTCCCCTTTGGCAACAAAAGCCAACCCCCCCCCCACCCCCCCCCCCCACCCCTCTTTGAAGAAGAAGAAGAAGAAGAAGAACAAGAAGTTTTTTTCAAACTGCACATAATCCCACTCTGGAGGCGGAGAGATGCGAGACAGTCACTGAGTCAGGTGTTCCACCGCCGGGCCGGTCCGTCTGACGTGAAGACGTGAGGACGGTGTGAGGAGGAAGGAGCGAGCAGAGCAGGTGGAGAGAACTCGTCTCGCACCTCGTCACTCTCATCAGGCTGCAGTTAAAAGGCTCTGGGAAGGTGCAAAGTGGCAGTCGTGCACTTCACCACAGAGACCTGGGGGGGGATGGGGTGTGGGGGGGTGTGGGCGGTGGGGGGGTGTGGGGGAGTGGAGAGTGGAAGCTGTCAGACTGAAGCTTTTCAATCACTTGCATGTGATCAGTTTATTGGTAAACAACGATGACAACAGCAATACATTGGATTGTCGGAGCACTTTACATCGAGGGTCATTGGACCATTTGCTCCTCCTCCTGAGCTGCAATCGCCCCGATAAAGAAGCTTTTACATCACGCAGGAAGTATGATGTAACATTTAGAACAAAGTCTTTGTACAAAATTATAACATTTTGTGATTCAGATTTTTGTTTTTGTTTTTGTTTGTTCGATTGATTTAAACTGAACTTCATTTTCTTTACAAGCGGGTCACGACCTTTCATGTCTGATGGCTTCAATGAGATTTAATTGATTGCTGTTGTTTTTCCTCACCTGTGTAGCGTGGCTATCCCACTGCGGTTCAGTCACGATTTCATGCATTCAGCACCATTACAAAAAAAAAGAAAAACCTTGTTGACGTGACCTTGCGTGGATCTCCGGCCTCCTGCGTGTACCGCCGCACTGAATGCAGATGTCGGGAGGGGGGGGGGGTCGGGGTACGGGGACCATCAAAGTCTCGGTGAGGAAGTAGTGAGCGGGAATTATTCCCGCGTGTTGAATAATTCCCTTAATGTTGCAGCAGCTGTTGGCAACATTAAAGGGATTCCTGAATGCCTTCATAATCTTCCCTGAATACGCTCAAAGTGGAGCCGCTCCCACTCGCGCTGGCACCCAGGTGACGGGACCGCGTTCGCTGGGTGCGCTTCTCCCAAACTTTGCACACACACACAGACACACACACAGACACACACACACGCACAGTGCACACACACAGCGGTGCTACGATGGAAGCTACGGGACCCGCATTGTCCGTAGCCCAATTTTCCCGCTGCAAGAAATCGTAAATAACTCAAATTGCTAATGCTAGCGACGTTAGCCGCTAGCCGCTGACTTTCATGACCGCAGAGTAGCCGGTCGGTAGACGCTGCCTTGAAAAGAGAGAAAAAAAAAGACGGTTTTCCAGTCATCCCCAGCTTCCCGCTCGCCGTTGTTTTCTTTTTTTTTTTTTTCTTCTTTTTTTTTTTCCGCTGCTGCTGCTTCTTTCTTTTTGGGGGCGCTGCTCCCACCGGGGGACTCCCTTCGCTTGTGTGAAGAGCAGCTGCCAGGACCGACAACAGACGCTGCAGGGATGTGATTTGTGTAATAATGGAAGCGTGTCGAGCCCGCAGTTGATGATTTCTTTATTTATTTGTTGTTTTTCCACCGTAAGCTGTGAAAACACCAGAGGCGACGCGTTAGCGAGCGACTGCTCCAAGGTCGGTTTTTGCGTTTGCGTCAGTTCGGACGACGCTCGCTGCTCGGGAGGGGGGGGGAAGAAAAGAAAAAAGAAAACACTTTATTCTTTTTTTTTCCCGGCCGATGGATGACGGTTTATGCAAGCGCCGGCGTCTCTCCCGGGAGGGGGGGGGGGGGGGGGGGGGAGCGGCCGTGAGATGGAGGCGTTGCCGCTTCGCTTCACTCTGTGAAATTATCTCCATCTGCACATCTGTTTAGCAGCGTGATGAATCCCAGTTATCGCGGCCCAAAACATTCGGCGGCGAGCTAATGACGCCGCGCGGCGCCCCGGTGTATTTACATACAGACGAGCCGCATTGTGTCGCCTCGCGCCTCTGCCAAAGGTCGTGATCCGATTGGCTGATTGGACTGAGAGGGAGTAATTCTGTCCTCAAAAAGGAACCGGGGCCGTTAATCTGCTGGCTTGACGCGAGGAGACAGATTAATGGGGAGATTGGTCGCAGGTAATGAAAGAGGTCAAGCATCGTTTCATTTTATAAATACAACATCCCCCCCCCTCACCCCCACCCACACACGCCCCCCCTTCCCTTTTTTTTTTAATTTGTGCACCTGCTGGTGCCAAAGCGAAGCCCCTATTCAACTTCAAAGGTCACTTCACATTAAAACACATCAAACTGATGCCCAAGTCATTTTTTCAAAACGCGATTTATTTCTGTTAAAATATGACAGCACTTGGGATAGTTGCACTCTCAGAAGTAGAACAGCGCTACGTGCGCACAGTTAGGTGACTTTTATCTCTTTTCCCGGCTTCAGTGCCAGCTAGCTTGCTTACGTACGACTGCGTTAACCTGCGCTCATCGTCGAAGCAGTTCTCTGTTTGAAATGTAAACGGTTGACAGTGAACCAAATGACAACCCCCCCCCCCACCCCTCAGGGTTTTTTTTTTTTTTTTAAAAAGTGAGTAGGAGAAGGAGGAGGAGAAAGTCACATCACATCCTGAAATCAATATCCAAATAACACAGCGAGCAAATTGAAAACTGTGTGCTGTCACAGGAAACCCAGTAGATCCATTTTGGCAGAATTAAATATTTGGAAAGTGAAATTTCCCTTCGAGCTTTTAAAACGACCGCGGTCGGGTTCTCCCAGTTCTCAGCGTTTAAAGGATTCGCGCCGCTAAAGCTTCCTGGTTATGGCACCTACATGCCATGACTCGACACCGGGCTATCAGCACCTCGACACATTATGTGTGAGCGTGAGTGAGCGTGTGTGAGTGTGTGTGTGTGTGTGTGTGTGTGTGTGCACGGAAGTGTGAGGGATCAGCAGCGGAAACGTAATTAGAGCCGAACGACTCGTCTCCTCCACGACTGCAGCCGCCACGTCTGCTGCGATAACAGCCCCGAGCTAAAGGTCACGTTACAGTGAGGTCGATGTGATTCCACCGAGAAGACACACACACACACACACACACGCACGCACACGCACACACTCACACAACTCCTAGCTTATACGTTGCAGCTATTACACACCTTCAGTTGTTTCTATTTTGACATTTGGGGGTTTTGATGGAAATGTTAATGGGTTGATTATTTAGATGTGGAGGTGAGGACGATTCACACCAGCGTGTGTGTGTGTGTGTGTGTGTGTGTGTGTGTGTGTGTGTGTGTGTGTGTGTATGTGTGTGTGTGTGTCTCCAGAGGAAGCGGCGGATTGGACGATGCATTTCCGAACATTTCCGAAACCCTTCGACAAAGTCCAGCGTTTACCCTTGGTTCTCGGTTGAACCCGCCCCCTTCTCACACGTCCCGCCCCCACTGATGACACACGCCGAAACGACTGCGCATACTTCCTGTAAACAGAACCGCTCTGCTGTAAAAATGAATGAATGGATGAAACCAGCATCCACCCCAACCACTGTAGTGGCTTCTTTCTTTCTCGTCCTCCTTTGCTCTTCTTCCGTGGTTTTTCCAGCACGCTCACGTCTCCTCCTCGTACCTCCCGCCTTCTTTTGTCTTTGTGTGGAATCCAGCAGGTAGAGAAGTCCCCAGGCTAACCCGGAAAACGCTGTCCACCGGAGGTCGGCCAGACGGATGAGTGGTCCAGCAGCTGCCGCCGCCGTCGCCGCCGCCGCCGCACGAAGATTCCGGAATCTTCTCCGGCTGCCGACGATGTTCCTTGATCTCACCGGCCGAGCGCCGTCATCAGTATTCACCGCTGCACGTCTGCCGAAAATGCTAAAAAACACCAACCCAGCCGTGAGAAGAAGAACGAAAAAAGGAAAGAAAGAAAGAAAAAAAAAAAGATTTGGGGCCAAGACGTGGCCTCCAGAGCGTGTCGCAGGAAAAGATCCCCCCACAGCAAAGTTTCCCCCCCTCCATTTGACTGCAACACTGCGGCGGCGGTGGCGGCGGCGGCGGCGGCGGCGGCGGAAATCGATATTTCTTATTTGCAGACGAGCTGGGCATGAGAGGCACATTACCATCTTATGGGCTTATTGATTTTCATCCGCCTTATCTCAAACTACAGTGGCGCTGTAAATGCAAGCTAACGAGTGGTGAATGTCTAAAGGCGGCGGTCGGCGGTCGCCCCCACTGCAGCCGGCGCACCAGCGCCCTCGTAAATAGCAGCGGAGGATCTCGGCTTGCGGCGACGCTTCCTCTCTGGACGTCGGTTCTGCTGCTTTGGACCTTCGGCGGCACCGAGAAAAGCCGGGAAATTCTTCACGCCGACAGCGAGTTTTCCAAAAGCTGCTCGGGTTTAAGATTCAGCAGCGGAGGAACTGCTGGCCTCCCCTCGGGAAGACACTTCTAAAAGTGATGAGAGGAAGAAAATGGAAGAAGAAAGTCAAATAACAACAATGGAAGCCAGGAAGTCGGGCCGCAGGTCTGGATAAAGTGTGTGAACCCAGGAAAGAGGACTCTCTTGTCCAACTTCCTGTTTGTGTTTTTGTATTTTGATTGAACGCATTTGATTCCTGGACTTTCTTTGTCATGACTTTGAGGCTGTGATTCGCTGGAATTTCCCCGTCCATGCATCCATGATTGGCTGCAGGCGATGCAAGAGGAAAACCTTCTTCTTCTCCTTCCTCTTCCTCTTCCTCTTCCTCTTCTTCTCCTTCTCCTTCTCCTTCTCCTTCTTCTTCTTCTTCTTCTTCTTCCTCTTCTTCTCCTTCTCCTTCTTCTTCTTCCTCTTCTTGCCGAACACGTTCACGGAGCTCGTCGTGAGCCGGCCGTGCGTCCCACTATTCTCCTTCCCCTGCAAACATTTGACCTTTCTTTCCCGCCGATAATGAAGACGGCGGCGACCGGCGGCCGAACACAAACACGCTGTCGGCTTTAATTAAGACGGAGAGACACAAGCGGTCACGTGTGGCATCATTGGCAATCATGGCCGAGCCCTTTAGAGAGCCGAGACCACAGAGTTCCAGGGCATCAAAGACTTTAGCGCGTTAGCCTCTGAAGCGCTTTTCTTTTCTTTTTTTTCTTTTTTTTTTTTCTTTCCCGCTGAATTTTACAGAATCGTCTGATGTCCGGCGTCGGCCCAACACAAAGGGAATTTATCTCGTGGTGTAGCTGAAATTTTCATGGATGAATGCAACACAACCATCAAAGTGCCTTGACAAATGTTCCGTCTTCTTCTTCTTTTTTTCCCCCAAACAATTCAGATTCCATTGAGATTCTGCACCTGGAAGATGATTGGACGAATCCCTTCAGGCCAGCGGCTTCCTGTTGCAGCTGAATCCTGACTGTGTAGCTCCGCCTCTTTCTCCTCAGCCGGGATGTTGATCGGTCTGCTCGTAATTTGAGCGGCAGACTTGATCTGATTGGAGCTTTTTAAGACGGATGCACTGGAGATTAGAGTTTGTACCACTGGAGGGTAAAAAAACAACAACAACAAAAAAAAAAAATCTAAAAATCTAAAATGTTTCGATGTCACTTGGCCGGGACGTCCGCGACAGTCAAGGACAGAGACGCAGAGAGGGTTTTTTGTTTTATTTTTTTTTCTCTCCCAGGTTCCTGTTTCCTCAGCCGCCGCCCAGCCACGCCGGATCCGGGCGGAGCCTAATCATGACGAATGGTTTGTAATCTCAGCCGAGCCTGGTTCCACTAGAAACCAGATCTGCAGAGGCGCATTAATGCATCGCTGCTATTAGTCTTTATCAGCGAGGGGGAGGTTGTGACAAAAAAAAAGAACCAATACAAAACTAAAGAGGAAGTGCATATGGTTTCTATATTTTAAAAGCACACAGACTGTTGCCGGTAAAAAAAACAGAAAACAACAGCGGTGAGATGAAGATTAATGCGTGGCGAGGAGCTGCTGCTGCTCCTTCTGTGCAGGGAGGAAGACGCAAGCACACAAACAAATCCCAGCAGTGAGTCCGTCACAGGCTGTGTCTCAATCCAGGCTCTGCATCCTTGAAGTGCGCATTTTGAAAGGAAGTGGCGTCATCGCACTGCGCGAAGGCTCCTCCCACTTCCCGAGGGTGCTTAGAGGACGCTCAATATGCGTACTCGGAAATGCGCCCTCGTTTTAGCCGATTTCCAAGGACGCACCGCGACTATCCTTTGCGTACTTGTGTATCCCATGATACTTTGCGTGCTGCTGCAAAGCAGCATCATGGGATCCTGGGAAGTCAGCTGAAATTAGCGCCATCTACTGGCAAAGACACGACATATAAATCTAAATATTGAAGTTTCACATAAAGTATCCAGTTTTTAAACGTAGGATTTTACCTATTTGAACATTCAACGGCATCGTTCGATGGCTAACCAATGGTTAGCTTGATGCTATAAAAACGTCACTTCCGGTGTTGGCCAGCAGGAGGGAACGGCGGTGACGAAACCAGGAAATACGCCGAAGGCTAGGACCGTCCCGGGTGGTTACCGGGGAGGCGGGGTTTGGTCCGTCCTTCTAGGCTGGGTCCTCGAAGGACGCTTCCTTCAGACGGAGGACACTCGGCCTGAAGGGTGCAGAACCTGAATTGAGACACAGCATGAGTGCAGCTGGACTGCGGTGTGACGTTTATCTCCGCCCTCTGGAGTGGCAGCCGCCCCTGAAAAAAAAAAGAAAAAGTCCCCAGGGCGAGGAGGCGGAGTTTGAAAAGGAAAAGGAGGGGGGGGGGGAGAGGCTTGGTTTGATTGACAGGAGGGAAAAGAGAAGCGGTTCAAAGTGATTGTTACCTGTCGGCTTTTCATCTCAGAGTGGATTTTTTTTTTTTTTAAAGTGGATTTTTTTTTTTCTTTTTTTTTGAGGATTCAAAAACCCCCCCAAAAAACATCAGATTTTCTTTTTTGTCTGGTCAGTCCGAGTGGATGTTTGTGGCAGGAGACCAGCAACAACAACAACAACAACAACAGGACGGGAGCAGCTAGCCAAACCCAACCCGCCCCCCACTGACACACAAAGCTCTGATTTGACGGTTGTGTTGTTTTCTTCTTCTCTCTTCTTCTTCTTCTTCTTCTTCTTCTTCTTCTTCTTCTTCTTCTTCTTCTTCTTCTTCTTCTTCTTCTTCTTCTGAGCGGAAGGAGCGTGAGAGGGAGAGAGAAAATTGGAAGCGATTGCGCTACCTATAACTTTATTCTATTCTTTACACTTTGGTGGTTGTTTTTGTGTATTTGTGTAGTTTATTTTAGTGTGAGTTAGTTTAGTTTTAGTGTTTGTTTTGTCGTGTTTTGCGGCCAGACGCCGTCTGGTCGGGAGGAGGAGACCAGGTGCGCCGTCATGGCGGCTGCAGGGTTCTCCTCCCTGTCGAGGAAGCACGGCATCAAGCTAGGTGCCGGCTCCTCGTGCAACGTAGAAGACGTAGCGTTAGCCGTGGGGGAGCGGATCGGACACAGCTCGGTGAAGTCGGCAGCCCGAATGAACCGAGCTGTGGTCCTGTTTTTAGAGAGGGTGGAGCAGGTAAAGTTGCTGGTGGAGACCGGGGTGACGGTGAACGGGCTGTTCGAGGCGGTGCAGCCGCTCACACAGCCGGCAGCCCGGATCACCCTGTCCAACGTCCCCCCCTTCATCAGCGACGAGTTCCTGCTCCAAAAACTGTCCCGGCACGGTAAGGTGGTCTCCCCGATCAGAAAGTTGCTTTCTGGGTGTAAATCTCCGCTGCTTCGCCATGTGGTGTCGCATAGGCGGCAGGTTTACATGATATTAAACAACAGGGCGGAAGAGTTTAATTATCGATTCATCGTACGAGTGGATGACTTCGATTATACTCTGTTTGCCACATCGTCGGAGGTAAAATGCTTCGGCTGTGGGGCGGAGGGACACCTCGTCAGAGCCTGTCCGAACCGGGCGGGTGCTGACGCGACGGGTCCGGTCGGCGGTGCGGCAGTCGCGGCTGCGGCAGCTCCGAGCGAGAAGCCCGTCCCCGCTCCACGACGGAGAAACTCCGGAGATACGGGGGGGGCCGCTGGCCCGAGCAGGGAAGAGGGAGCGAAGGAGCAGGAGGTGAGAGAGAACGAAGGTGGAGAGGTTGAGGAGATGGAAGAGGGTGAGTTGGGAGAGACAGGTGGGTCAGGGAGTCAGGGAGGGGAGACGGGTGAGGTGGAGGGATCAGGTGCGGGGTTAGAAGTAGGTGAGGTGGAGGAATCAGGGAAGGTAGCGGAGCTGGGTGCGGGTGTGGTGAGGGAGACAGGTGAGGTGAATGAATTAGGTGAGGTGAGGGAAAATGGTGGGGTGGTGGAAGCAGATGAGGTGAGGGAGACAGGTGAGGTGGAGGAATCAGGGAAGGTTGCAGAGTTGGGCGCGGGTGTGGTGAGAGAGATAGGTGAGGTGAGGGAAACGGGTGAGGTAGAAGAATCAGGTGAGGGAAAAAGAAAAGAAAAAGATCCTTCAGAGGACATGATAGTGGGTGGAGGTGGTTTTGAAGCACTGGGTGGTGTGGATGAGAGAACTGGTGGTGGGTCTTGTGTGACTGAAAAAACGTATGGTCTGTTTGAAACACCAGAATTGAAAACTGCTGCGTCTCAGAGACGCAGCAAAAGGAAGCAAACAGTGTCAAATGAGGGGGGAGGGAAAACTGGTAGACTGGGGGCTGGAGCTGCGGCTGAAGAAAGCAGTGACAGTGAGGGCGCCATATCTGACTGCAGCGAATTGTCGCTCTCTCAAATTGTTTTAACAACACCTCTAGCTAATAGAGAAAAACATTTCTATTCAGCAAAGATGATAAAAAGCTTCTTGCAAAAAACAAAAGGAGTTAAAAACTTGAACATTGACATGCACTTTCCTGACAAAGTCACCTTTTTTCTGTCTGCCAAGCATGTAATAAAAAACAAAAGTTCATCAGATTTAACTGAGCAAGAAATCTTCAGGTTAAAAAAGCACCTTATACGAGTCCGAAAAGAAATACATTTTTAAAATGATGACAGGGATTTTATTTTTATCTGTGTTTTTATTTCTTAATTTTTGTACTTTTTATCTCTTAATCCCAAACATGGAGGTTTTAAAAATTGGAACGCTCAATGTGAATGGAGCCAGAGAACTAAAAAAGAGGGCACTTGTGTTGGACACAGCAAGAAGAAAGCACTTGGACACTTTATTTCTTCAAGAGGTCCACAGTGACGCAAGTATTGAGGGGTGCTGGGAGAAGGAGTGGGAGGGCAGGGTGTTTTTAAGCCACAACACCACAGCAAGTGGAGGAGTGGGCATCCTCCTCTCTAAGAGGTTCTCTCCATCCTCTGTGGAGGTAGAGCAGGTCGTGAAGGGGAGATGCCTGCTGGTCAAAGCCAAGCTCCACAGTTTTAATCTGGTTTTTATGAACATTTACGCACCAAACCATGGAGCAGAGAGGAAGAGGTTTTTAGAAATTGTTAATAATAAATTAAACAGCTGCGGCTCGGAGGATTATTTAATTTTGGGCGGGGATTTTAATTGTACTGAAGATGGTTTTTTAGACCGCAACCACACAGAGCCACATCCAGCTTCCCAGCACACTCTGAAGCAGCTGGTCTACTCCCATGACCTGGTGGATGTGTGGAGGAGGATGCATGCAGACTGTCGTCAGTACACCTGGTCCCACCTGAGAGAGAACGGAGTCTCTCTAGCGAGGTTAGACAGGTTTTATTGTTTTAAGCATCATTTTAATGTTTTTAAAGATTGTAGGATTGTGCCATCTGGTTTTTCTGATCACTCTCTGGTTTTATGTGACGTCACCCTAAAAAATATTTTACCAAAGAGCGCCTACTGGCATTTTAATTCTGCTTTGATTTTAGATAAAGGTTTTAAAGAAGTTTTAAAATTTTTCTGGTGTGGTTTTAAAAATCAAATATCTGATTTTAGTAGTCTTAGCCAGTGGTGGGACCATGGAAAAGTACAAATTAAACTACTCTGTCAGCAGTACACTCTCAATGTCACACAGTATACATGTAGATCAATCAAAGACCTGGAGAGTGAAATAGTGGAATTAGAAGCGCTTGGCTATTCTACAGGAAATCGAGGACACATTGAAGTCCTCAACTCCAAAAAGATGGCCTTAGCCAGCCTGTTGGACTCAAGGGTACAGGGGGCGCTGGTCCGGTCCCGGATCCAGAACATCTCGGAGATGGATGCTCCCTCTGGTTACTTCTTCGGCCTGGAGAAGAAGAATGGACAGCACAAGGCCATCCACTGCCTGCTGACGGACACCGGGCAGGAGCTGACCAAGCCCCAGGAGATCAGGAGCAGAGCCACACAGTTCTTCTCACAGCTTTACTCGTCGGAGTATGAGGAAGACGTTGAACTGGAGGAAGACTTTCTCAGAGCTCTACCGCAGGTGTCAGCTGACATCAATGCACAGCTGGACCGCCCTCTACAGCTGGAGGAATTAACGGCTGCCCTGAAGGGCATGCAGGGACGGAGATCTCCGGGGATCGACGGACTCACCGTTGAATTCTACAACGAGTACTGGGACATTCTAGGAGCTGACCTGCTCCAGGTTCTGAACCAAAGCTTGGACAGTGGTTCCCTCCCTCTCTCCTGTCGAAGAGCAGTGGTGACTCTCCTTCCTAAAAAAGGACAACTGCAGGAAATTAAGAACTGGCGCCCGGTGTCCCTTCTCTGCGTGGACTATAAGATACTGTCCAAAACGTTGGCCTCCAGGCTGGGAAGAGCCATGGAGCAGGTCATCCACCGGGACCAGACCTACTGTGTACCCGGCAGGTCCATGGTAGACAACGTCTACCTAATTCGGGATGTTTTGGAGGTCTCCAGCTCATTGGGTATTGACACTGGTCTCATTTCGCTAGACCAGGAAAAGGCGTTTGACCGGGTTGAACACAGCTTCCTCTGGAAAGTCATGGGGAGGTTTGGGTTCAGCCCTGGCTTCATTGCCATGATCCGTGTGTTGTACAGTGACATTGAGAGTCTACTGAAATTCAACGGCAGTTTGTGTGCTCCCTTCAGGGTGCAGAGGGGCGTCCGGCAGGGCTGTGCTCTGTCTGGGATGCTCTATGCACTCTCCCTAGAACCTCTCCTCTCAAAAATACGTTTTAATATTAATGGCTTGGTTTTACCTGGTTTTAATAGCAACATTGTTTTATCTGCTTATGCGGATGATGTCATTGTTTTAGTTAAAAGCCAAAACGATGTTGATATTTTAACCATTTTAACTGATAAATATAATAAAATGTCTGCTGCAAAAGTTAATTGGAGTAAAAGTGAGGCAATTGCTGTTGGGAAGTGGGCAAGTGGCCTCCCAACCCTTCCCCAGAACCTGGCCTGGAAGACAGAGGGGCTAAAGTACCTCGGGGTCTTCCTCGGAAATGAGGCCATGGTGAAAAAAAACTGGGAAGGAGTGGAGGAAAAAATCGAACAAAGAATAAAAAAATGGAAATGGTTGCTCCCACAGATGTCCTATAGAGGCAGAGTTCTGGTTTTAAACAACCTAGTCGCATCCCTCCTGTGGCACCGACTGTCCTGTCTGGACCCTCCAGCTGGACTTATGGTCAGAATCCAAGAGAAAGTCATAGATTTTTTTTGGGATGAAAAACATTGGGTGCCACAGGGGGTGCTGTTTTTACCGAGAGAGGAGGGGGGACAGGGCCTCATCCACCTGGCCAGCAGGACTGCAGCTTTCAGGCTGCAGTTTCTCCAGCGCTTCCTGACTGGTCCAACAGACCTGGTGTGGAGGGGTGTGGCCAGCTGCATCTTCAGAGAGGTGAGTCAACTGGGACTGGACACTGCTCTGTTTTTAATGGATTCCAATTTTTTAAAGTTAAATGGGATTCCTCCTTTTTATCAAAGTGTTTTTAAAGTATGGGCTTTTTTTAGAAGCAGCAAAGAAAAAAACACCTCCGATTCTCTGCTCTGGCTTTTAAAAGAACCACTTATTCATGGTGCAAGATTGGACATATCTAGTGGTGCGACGCCCGGGCTGACGGCTGCTCTGCTCAGGACAAACACCGTGGACTTGCAGCGCCTGGTCCGAGCGGCAGGACCGACCCTTGGCGACCACCAGACTGTGGGAAGTGTGCTGGGCCTGCAGTCCACCAGGATGACGGAGAGACTGCTCCAGCTGTGGAGAGAGAGACTATCCCCTGGAGAACGCAGTCTCCTTGTGCAGCTGGAGTCAGGCACAGAGCCAGACACCACAGAACCCTTCCCGGCTTTAAGAATCACCCCTCGCTTTGAGACCGAAGGCCCTCTACTAAAGACCACATCCCTTCACCTTGGCCACACTAAGAAGAAGGACTTCTATAAAGTGTGCGTACAAGTTTTTAACCAAAAGACTCTGGGAAAAAGAACAATGTGTGCTTGGAGTAAAAGACTGGACGGTACACCCCACTGGAGAGTCCTGTACAAGCCGCCACTGAAGAAAAGAACAGGTGATCTTCAGTGGCGGATCCTGCATGGGGCCATTGCCTCCAATGCTTTTATCTCCATCATTAACCCTGCTGTGTCCAACCAGTGCCCCTTCTGCGACTCCAGCGAAACGTTTTTTCACATTTTTATTGATTGTTTTAGACTCACTGCATTTTTTATTGTTTTAACTAATGTTTTTAGTTCTTTTAATCAGAGTTTTACAATCACAAATTTTATTTATGGTACGGGCTACAGCAAAAAAAACAAAGAAATGTGGCAACTTTTAAATTTTATTATTGGAGAAGCAAAAATGGCAATTTACATCTCAAGGAAAAATAAAATAGAATGTCTCGGTAGCGATGATGCAACAATGGTGTGGCGCCGTAACCTGCGTTCCCGAATCCACCTAGAGTTTTCTTTTTTTAAAATGGTGAAAGACCTTGATGCTTTCCAAAAAATGTGGTGCCACAAGAATATTTTGTGTGCTATTTTAAACAATAAGTTATTTTTTTCTGATGCACTAAAAGATTGAATGTTTTTTTTTTTTTTTTTTTTTTTTTTTTTTTTTTTTTTTTTTGGCTTTTGATTTGTGTTTGTGTTTTTTTGTCTATTTATGTATTTATTCATTTAATACTTTTATTTTTATTTCGTTTTTGTTTTGAATGGGTTGTCTCTTTTGGTTTGGTTTTTGATTTTGTGTTGTTGTTCATTATTTTATTTTTTAGTTCATTTATTTCTTTGTTTTAATCATTTATTTATGTTAGGAAAGGTGCATAAGTTTTTAGCCTGTACTTTGTAAATAAATGTGATTGTAAAAATCAAAAAATCTTCTTCTTCTTCTTCTTCTTCTTCTTCTTCATCAACTGGAACGGTGCGTTCGATAGCGCCTGGAAGCATCATATCTTCCAGGTTTACCAGAACAGAGTTTGACAATGTGAGACATACTGTACATGATTACACAGAGCTAAAACACTATCATAGAAACACATTCATTGCCATTGTAATCAATGCTTGCCATATTTTCCAGGTAAAAACATGCAGAGGGAAAAATAAAGTTTTCCTTAAAAAAAAAAAAAAATCAATGTGTAGCACCATATTATCTATAGACACAGATACAATGTAGTCTCACATTTTCCGGCTCCAGTGGACAAACTGGCAAGTTTACGCCCACAAATGTCTCCACTTCCCCCCCCCCCCCCCACACACACACACTTTAAACCGCCGATGAGGAAATCGCGGCGGCGATCAATCAGCGCTCGTTAGCTAATGAGCCTAAATGCGTCCGACGAAGTCTCTCTCTCTCTATCTCTCTCCCTCTCTCTCTCTCTCTCTCTCTATCTCTCTCCCTCTCTCTCTCTCTCTCTCTCTCGCTCCGCCTCGACCTTTACGCCCGGCGCTAAATGAGCTCAGCGTGGTCGGCGCGCTAAAGGTTGAACTGACAATCCCGCTGAATTAACGGCGCCGCCTCGCCTCGCCGTAAATAATTAGCGCGGCCCGGTGACGGATGTTGCAGCCCGCAGGTTGAATGAATTCCTCCGGAATTATAAAAAAAAACCAAACTGAAACTGCATTGTCTACGCTGCCGCCGTCTCAGCCCGACCCGGGAAGCGGTTCCGTCCGCAGTTCATTCATTCAGTTGTGGATCCGAAAGCCTCCCGTTCACTTTGATTCGCTGTTTTCCCCAGAAGGAAAAAAAAAAAGGGGGGGGGGAGGGGGGGGGGAATGAATGAAAAGGGGGCCGAGGACGCTGAAGCAGGCAGTGGGAACTTTGAAGATGAGAAACATCCTCGCTGATGTCGACTCATTTACATCACAAAGCTTCGCCGAGGAGCTGCCTGTTATAATTTTTTTGTTTTTTTTTTTACCCACAAACAGAATTGTGTATTTTTTTTCCTACGTGTTTACAAACATCCGACGTGTTGAAGATGGAAAGGCCAAAAAAAAACAAAAAAAAACGAGGCCCCGAACGCTGTTGTGATGAAAATGTCAAGAGCAGCTCTCGGCTCCGCCCACCTGTTTTTTGAACGCAAGACGACTTCCTGTCGCTGATTTTACCCAGAGTTCTCAAGAGAGTCTTCCAACGATGTGGGAGCGGTGGGGAGCCGCCGCCGCCATCAGATGCCCCTCCTCCCGTCCGAAGGTCTGGGATTGGCTGAGTGGCGAGACCGAGACTGACGAGGCTCCGCCTCCTCCTGCTCCCCGGGCGACTCGTCTCCAGTCTGACTCGAGCTGTCAGAGACACACAAGACTCATTGGGCTGTTTTATTCAAATCACCGGTGTGTTTGAGTGTCAGTGGGCGGGGCTTGCTGACATCACTTGGACCGGTTGGATGTCAGCCCTACTCTCACCTGCAGGATGGAAGGGACTCAGTGGGAGTGGCTGGTGGTCCGGCTGCAGACGGAGTCAGCAGGAGAGACGCTGGTGGACTTCCTGTTTGTTTTCTCCATCATCAGCCATGTGGAGGATTCATTCGCACAAAGAGCGTCATGTTCACGACCGGACGGCGGGATCTTCAGGGGTCAAAGGTCACCTCACCTCTTTCTGAGTAAGACGACTTTGAAGTCACCAACAAGTTGTTGCTTCTGTTGCTGTTGTTGCTGTTGCTGTTGTTGCTGTTGCTACTGTTGCTACTGTTGCTGTTGCTACTGTTGCTGTTGCTACTGTTGTTGTTGCTACTGTTGTTGCTACTGTTGCTACTGTTGTTGCTACTGTTGCTGCTACTGTTGTTGTTGCTACTGTTGTTGCTACTGTTGCTACTGTTGTTGCTACTGTTGTTGTTGCTACTGTTGCTACTGTTGTTGCTACTGTTGTTGCTACTGTTGCTGCTACTGTTGTTGTTGCTACTGTTGTTGCTACTGTTGTTGTTGCTACTGTTGCTACTGTTGTTGCTACTGTTGTTGCTACTGTTGCTGCTACTGTTGTTGTTGCTACTGTTGTTGCTACTGTTGCTACTGTTGTTGCTACTGTTGCTGCTACTGTTGTTGTTGCTACTGTTGTTGCTACTGTTGCTGCTGTTGCTGCTACTGTTGTTGTTGCTACTGTTGTTGCTACTGTTGCTACTGTTGTTGCTACTGTTGTTGTTGCTACTGTTGCTACTGTTGTTGCTACTGTTGTTGCTACTGTTGCTGCTACTGTTGTTGTTGCTACTGTTGTTGCTACTGTTGTTGTTGCTACTGTTGTTGCTACTGTTGCTACTGTTGTTGCTACTGTTGTTGTTGCTACTGTTGCTACTGTTGTTGCTACTGTTGTTGCTACTGTTGTTGTTGCTACTGTTGTTGCTACTGTTGCTACTGTTGTTGCTACTGTTGTTGCTACTGTTGTTGTTGCTACTGTTGTTGCTACTGTTGCTACTGTTGTTGCTACTGTTGTTGTTGCTACTGTTGCTACTGTTGTTGCTACTGTTGTTGCTACTGTTGCTGCTACTGTTGTTGTTGCTGCTGTTGCTGCTACTGTTGTTGTTGCTACTGTTGTTGCTACTGTTGCTACTGTTGTTGCTACTGTTGTTGTTGCTACTGTTGCTACTGTTGTTGCTACTGTTGTTGCTACTGTTGCTGCTACTGTTGTTGTTGCTACTGTTGTTGCTACTGTTGTTGTTGCTACTGTTGTTGCTACTGTTGCTGCTACTGTTGTTGTTGCTACTGTTGTTGCTACTGTTGCTACTGTTGTTGCTACTGTTGTTGCTACTGTTGCTGCTACTGTTGTTGTTGCTACTGTTGTTGCTACTGTTGCTGCTGTTGCTGCTACTGTTGTTGTTGCTACTGTTGTTGCTACTGTTGCTGCTGTTGCTGCTACTGTTGCTGCTACTGTTGTTGCTACTGTTGCTCCTGTTGTTGCTCCTGTTGTTGCTACTGTTGCTGCTACTGTTGTTGTTGCTACTGTTGTTGTTGCTCCTGTTGTTGCTACTGTTGCTGCTACTGTTGTTGTTGCTACTGTTGTTGCAACTGTTGCTACTGTTGCTACTGCTGTTGTTGCTACTGTTGTTGCTACTGTTGTTGTTGCTACTGTTGTTGCTACTGTTGTTGCTACTGTTGCTACTGTTGCTGCTGTTGCTTCTGCTGCTGTTGCTGCTGTTGTTGCTACTGTTGTTGCTACTGTTGCTGCTACTGTTGTTGTTGCTACTGTTGTTGTTGCTACTGTTGCTGCTACTGCTGCTGCTGTTGCTGTTGCTGCTGCTGCTGCTGCTGCTGCTGTTGCTGTTGCTGCTACTGCTGCTGCTGCTGCTGTTGCTTCTGCTGCTGCTGTTGCTTCTGCTGCTGTTGTTGCTGCTACTGCTGTTGTTGCTTCTGCTGTTGCCTCTGCTGTTACTGTTGCTGTTACTGTTGCTGCTGATGTTGCTGCTGATGTTTCTGCTGTTGCTGCTCCTGCCTCTACTGCTGCTGCTGCTGTTGCTTCTGCTGTTGCTGCTACTGCTGTTGTTGTTTATTCCTGAACTATTTTTATTTCAACACTCCTGCGTCAGAATGGGCCCCGTCGGCCAGCGGATCCACATGTGCTGCACCTGCCCGGGCCTCAGCCATCAGACCCAGCTGGTCTCCATCAGCTCGAAGCTTTCAGTTTTAGACGACGGCGTCACTGTCCCCTGCATCTCCTTCCATACCACTCATTTAATTTGAATACAATTCAAGGAAGAAGAAGAAAAATCGTGACTGAAACGACAATGAAATAAGAACAAGAGCAAACTCTACATTTTTGCACAATGGCCTCAGAAAAATCCCCTTGCAATAATATGAAACATAAACGGAGAAGACGCTGTGATCTCAGCGCCGCCAGTCTCTTTCTGTTTTCGCCTGAGTGGCGGCTGATTGGTCGGTGGGACTGAAGCTTCCCCTCGCCGCTGCGCCTCCTCTCTGACTAACACGGCTAAATGAAAGCGTGATGGCGAGCTGGAGGTGGATGTGGGCGGAGGGATCCGCCACAGGGTTTCTTTTTTCTTTTTTTTCTTTTTTTGGGATTCCAGCCTTCTAATCAGGCAGATGTTCCACCAGGTGTATTTTCACAGGCCCGAGACGTCTCGTCAGGAGGAACTTCCTGTCCAGACCTGCAGCCAAGCTGTTTGTTCTCCACATGCTTTTTTAAGAAAAAAAAAAAAAAAAAATTATCTTTCCTTTTCATTTCTTGACCGTTCTTTCATTTGTACCGGGGGCGATTTCACCACAGACACAGCGCCCCCAGCTGGCATGACATGGTATGACACCTTATAATGCAATCATCAATCTTATAGGTGAGCGCACTCCTGTCACTAACAGTCCAAGGCCATGACCAGCAGGGGGCGCTGTGTCAGCGGAGGGGCAGCTTTTCTCCTCACTGGAAGAAAAACTGTGAGGCAATGAAACAGAAGCGGCATTGGATGGACATCATCCAGTCAAACTCTCCATAAAACCTTGTTTTATCAACCACTCACCTATCTCATTACCACAACAACCACCCCTTCCCCCCATACACACACACACACACACACACACACACACACACACAAAACATTATAGAAAAAGTCGCATTTTGGGAAACAACTTTCTCGAAAATAGCATCGTTATTTCCCGATGCTAACCTGCTCACCTTCAGGGTGACGAACACAACCGCAATCTTTTTATTATTATTTTTTTGTCGGGGGTGGGGTCGGGGGGGGTGGGGGTGGTGGAGCATTCTGAATTCTTCCACTTGAATTTCATCCCACTGGTTGCCGTGACAACCGCTCACCCCGCCAGGGGTCGGGGCCATTTTGCCGAGGCATTGTTTGCTGTTAAAGAGGCGGCAGCAGCGGCGGCGTCCTGGAGATCCAGGCGGCTGATTGGAGTGGCTCTTTCAACCCCCCCCACCCCCACCCTATACCCCGCCTCACTCCTCCTCCACCACCGCTCCTGGAGTGGCTCTCAGACCCTGGATCGGCTGAGGGACGATGGTTCACCTGATGCACCGACGAGGCTCAAAGATTCAGGGGCCAATTTTTTTTCCCAACTGTCGCCTCTGTGAAAGAGCAACTTCCTTTTTTTTGTCCTTATTATTTTTTCCAGCCAAATGAATCATGGTTCTGTTATAATTCGAAGAAAAAAAAAATGGAGAGTGACGTTTCCGGATGACGGAACACCAAAAGAGCGACGATGTCGAACGGTGGCGGGGGGGGGGCGGGGGAGCTGCGGATATTATTAAAAACACTTTGGCCGGAACATCAGGGGGAGGAAACGCTGCAGGTTGCAATGGAAAAATATAAACACGTATTCATTGAAAGCTGAGGGGAGGAGGATCACGATTCTCCAGAACACTGACGGAGGGTTCGGACGACGGAGCTCCAGAACAAACTGAGCCTTTTCCCCACTCAGTTCCGTGGCATCGGTGGAAATTTGCACTTTATAAATTTCATCAAATTGTTTCAGGACGTGAAACACGGCGGCGAAGAAAAAAAAAGAATCTTAATCTTCTGGTGGAGCTTTGAGAAATTTCACTCAATCCAAACGAAACCATCAGCGCCTTCCTTCGCCTCCTTCCTTCGCCTCCTTCCCTCGCCTCCTTCCTTTCCTTCCGCGACTCCATCACGGAGTTGCATTGAGTCAACTCGACGACGTTCTGACGCTGACGTTCTAAAACCGGGCCGTGTGGAAGGGAGAACGTGCGAGACAAACTTGTTCCCTCTCACAGTGACGTCTCAGCCGCCGCAGGTGTGAAAAGCTTCAGCGGCTCGTTTTGCCTCCGCTGACGACTTGCTGGCGAGCTCTCACACCTCGCGCGCCGACTCACCCGTTTTCAACCCAGTTTGTGTATTTAAAAAAAAAAATAATAATTTTAAACAAAGTTTCGGAAGCGCAGTTTCGCAGCGACGCCGATTGCAGATAAAATTAAAAAAACGAAAAAAAACGAAAAATTGTGGAAAAACTAGAACGTTGCCACAGGACATTGAGCGGAGACGCTGGGTTTCCACTCGTCGTAGAGTTAAAAGAACGTCGGACTCATTCTTCCGAAAGACGGACGGAAGTCGTTCCTGCGATAATTCGTCCGTCGACGTGGTGTTGAGGGCCGTACGCGCGACTTTCGCTGCCACTGCGTGAAAATGTCGAGGACGCGACCGTCCATCCGACCGCCACTCCAACACCAAAGACTTTGAAAAGCGTCCACCCCCTTGTGGTCGCGCAGGGTAATACTGTGTGTGAGAGAGAGAAATTGTGATAGTTTGCCAGTCCTGTGTGTGTGTGTGTGTCTGTGTGTGTCTGTGTGTGTCTGTGTGTGAGTGTGTTTACGCGCAGTTCATCAGATGCATCGATTCGCATTTAAAAATGGAAACAGCCGTTTAAAAATAGAGGCGAAACTTTTTGCGCAAACGTCTCCTTGGCAACAAAGTGAAAGACACGATGAAAACGAACCCGACCGCCGAACTGTTCCACTCCTAGACGTTGTTGCGTCTTTTTCTCCCGTCCAATAAAAAAACAAGAAAACAGAGTGTGTGTGTGTGTGTGTGTGTGTGTGTTTGTGTTTATGTTTTCCAAGTATAGCTGCGGCTCATTTGAAAGTCAAATATTAGCCATCGTTAGCCCCCCCCCCCCACAGCACCCGGGCTGGAAACACTTGATCATGAGCTAGGGCGCCGTAATCAGCGCTAACAAGCTAGCAGGCTAACAAGATGTGGGTCACCCGGCTAGCCGCTTAAATTAAAAACCCCTGCTCTTCCTCTGGTGTGTGTTGTTTTCATGTGGGGACGCCTGCCTCTCCTTGGCAGGAAGCTTCGGCAAAAAGAAAATGAAGTGCACACACGTGAAAGTCATGTTAAAATTGATTTGTAAACACAGCTTTAAGTGAAAAAAAAACCAAAACTAGCCAGTAAGCCAGCAAGCTAGCAGCTAAAACACGCAAATAAGCATACACGAAAAGTAATTTAAATTGTTAAGAATAACATTAGTGCCTTTTTTCCTGGTGTTAGTTGATATTAAACCGTTGTTATTGTGTGTTTTCGCTCGACTATTTGTATGTTACATTGGAAAAACCACATTGAAAAAAAAAAACTCTTCACAGCATTTAGTATGACATTTGTCAACATTTCTTTACCCTTGACTGCCGCCTGGTGGTGTGGAATGTCACTCAGCCACTCAGGACGCTCCCGCAACCTTGCCCGCCACCGGGACACGCGGCCTTTTAGCATTAGCCTGCGGTTTAGCGCTCTTTAGTGCTCTTTAATTGACATTTTAGTCAAGCAGACTTTCAGAAAAGTCTCCCGAACGCCCGCAGGAAGTCTTTTGTCGCTCTGAGCGCCGCCTCGTCTCCGGGACCTGCCTTTGTGTTTGAGCGGCCGAGCGCCTCTGATCCTCGCCACCCTGTGAACGAGAGCGGCGGCGTAATTACAAATCACGACAGCGCAGCCACCGCTCCTTTTCAGACCCCGAGGACGGCCGTGACGGCGGCCCGGGAGAAATAATTGGACAAAGGCGAGACATTCTTTTTTTATTTATTTTTATTTTCCCTGTTGTGTTTTCTCTCCCGCTGCTAATGAAGGAGCTGAGCTCGCCTCGTCGCCGCTCTCCATTCAGCCCGTGAGTGGCTGAGTGACGACAGCGCGTCATTGTTTTTCCAAACGCTGGGAAAAACAAATCGGCCGCAGCGTTTAGTTTCCTCGCGTCGGAAACCAGGCCGCAGGAGCGGCAGGGTCGGGCGACCATGGCGTTGGATGTTCAAGTAAGTAAAAACCCCACGGTGAAAACTGAACATTTTATGTGAAATTTCAATACTCAAATTTATACGCCATGTCTTTGACAGTAGATGGCGCTAATTTCAGCTGAATTCCCCGGTAGCCCAGGATGCTTTGCGTACTGCTGCAAAGCGTCCTGGGATACAGAAGGAGGCGAAGGATGGTAGCGGTGCATCCTTGGAATTGGCTGAAAGTAGGGCGCATTTTCGGGGGCGCATTTGGAGCGGATTTTTTGCGAATTCGGGACGAGCCTTTGCGCGGTGTTATGGCGCAACTGGCCTTGGAATGCAGGCTTGGAATGCAGGCTTGGAATGCAGGCTTGGAATGCAGGCTTGGAATGCAGGCTTCGGAGGATGCAGACCCCTGGATTGAGGCGCGGCCCTCGTCTGATCGCAGAGCACCGCCCGCTTTCCTCCGACACCTTCTGTTGAACACGATTGTGGAAATAAATCTACATCTGTTCAGTCTGCACCGTGGATCCAGCTTCTGCGAAATTTAGCGAAAGCTTGGCGGACGATTGGACAAAACGTCACGTTGAATGCCGTCCATTCAGATTTCTCTCCAATCGCTGAAGAAAGCCCTGTCTCTCTCTCTCTGTCTGTCTGTCTTGACTTGTGATTGGTCTGGGTCAGGGATTTCCTGAGAGTCAAGACGGGACAAATACACACCAACAGGTCAACAAATCGCTCTTTTGCACAGCAATGTATGTACATATTTGTGGGGAAGAGGTTTTTTTTTATTTGTGTCTCTCCTCTCCTAAAGGTTGACATTTGCATATAAATTGACCACTTTGTTTCTCCCCAACCGCAAAAAAACAAAAAAACAATAAAACCTGGCAGCCTTTATTTAATATGCCGCCGTGCTAATGAGTCCCACCAGCTCGGCGGAACCACCGATTGGCTAATGAGACATCGGTGCACTCGCACGCTTTTTTGTGCGGCTTTTATTCTGGAATTCTTCAACGGCAAATTGGTAAATTTTATGCGTTCCAGCCACATGGAGATTTCAGTAATCTTATCATCATTAATATTGCCATCATTACTGTTTTTTACTCTATTGTAGCAATGTTTGGACCCGCCTGTTTAAATTTCTGCTGCTGAAGCAGCTGGACGCAGGTTTTCTGATTCGTGTCGCGGTGGAGGAGGTATTTTAATTTAACGGAGAGCCTTTTTGTTTGTGTGTCACTTCCCCCTCCCCCTCCCCGCCTGGCAGAGAGGAGTGAGGGCGGGCGCAGAGTGAATTTTAACAGCGTGGAACTGGAGGTGGACAACAGGTGGATTCAGCCCGAGCTGTTTATTTATAGCCCAAAGCGAGGAGGGGTCTCTGGGAAAAAAGAAAAAGCAAATCGTGGCGGTGGGAAGGTGGACGAGGATGGATGACGGGGCTCCAGACGGCGGCCGGGTCAGCGGCAGGTGTCACATGACGCCAAAAAGAGAAGCGCGGCCATACACGACACCTCCGAGCAGCTCGGCGGGACTGTGAATTATCTTTGACGCCTGATCGCGGCGCCATCTGTGTACAAAAGCCGGTCACGATTAGCGCCTGACTGTCAAAACCGAATAAATGAAGAGCCAAAAAAAAATGGCGGGAGGAGTGCTGGCGAAAACCACCCGATGGCGTTTTCCACGTTTTCCAAGAGGCAAAAGCAAAGCTGTGTTCAGAAAACGGGTGTCCTTCCCAGTCTCTGTTTGCCCTTCCCGAAACACTTCCTGTGGGCTCCTGTGTGACAGTTGAGGAGGTGCTGTCTGTGTAGTATCTGAACTTAGGTACATGTACTCGTCTAGACCAAGAAGTGACCCTGCTGCACTTCCTCACCTTAGGGCGTCTTTGTTTCCATATGGCGCCTCTGGCTAAGCGGCCTGGTCAGTGGACTTCCTGTGTCCACTGCCATCAAATCATAAGCAGACGGACTCCTGGGGGTGCAACTAAGGAATGTATACCTTCTCCCCCACTCCTAGTAGCTTCCTCCCGGGTTACTGGGGGTATAAGAGGTGATGTGAACAGAGGATCATTGGAGTTGCTCACATCTGGCCAAGAGACATCCCCGGGCTTCCGTGGTGCCTGTTGGATTCCTGACTTCTTTGCAACCGAGTCGGCGTCGGCGAAGACTCCTTCAACATCGACATTCCCTCGAAGCCGCCTGAAGAATTCCCCACATCTGCTTTAAACGTCCGCCTCTAGATCAAGACAGATCAGGAAAATCCTACCGGAATCGTTTTGGGTTATAATTTTGGACGTCGCGTTCTCAGTGGGTTGAATCGTTAAAGGGCTGGAGCGACGGCCCTGTTGCACACCAGGAAATAAACCCAACTAGTCCAGTGGGCGTGATAAACCTCTTGGAAAAGCTCTGCCGGAGAGGAAATCCCCCTGCGCTTCCTCCTCGCGGTGCTGTGGGACAAAATGCTCTGTGATTCAAGCGGGTGGGAATAAGAAAGTGTGGACGGACGAGCGCGAGAGGGGAAGAGGGAACGGCGGCGCCGCCAAATGAGACGCATCAAAGCCTTTTCTGTCCCCGCTTTGTGTCCGACACGCCCGCCCGCCCCTCTGGGAGCACGGCGGTCTCACGACGGTGGCACGCCTCACACTGTCGTTGGCCCGACCAAAAAAAAAAAAGAAAAGAAAAGGAAAGGAGATAATAACCCCCCCCTCCCCCACACACGGACGTCCCACTGAGTTTAACAATCATGTGGAGGCGAGACTGGCAGCAAGAGGGAGAAAAAGTTGCTCTTGAAGGGGAAAACCACAGGAACTTCTTTAGTTTAGCGAACCAAACTTTTGTCTCTTTGAGCCTCGCCAGCAGCGGAACGGTTCCACGCCGCCAGTGGAAATGAAGAGATCTATCTATCTATCTATCTATCTATCTATCTATCTATCTATCTATCTCATTAAACACTACAGTAATTTCCCAATGTTCCCCCACTCGATGATGATGGAAGTTGAATCATGGATCTTTGCCCTTTAGCAATGGCTAAACGCTACGTACGCTACGTACAGCCTCTGGGATATTAGCCCTACGGGCTGTGTCTCATTCCAGGGTCTGCATCCTCCGAAGTCTGCATTTGAAGGCCAATTACGTCATAGCACCCTGAAGGAGGCTCGTCCCAATTCCCAAAAATCTGAAGGACGCTCCAAATGCGCCCTCGAAATGCGCACTACTTTTAGCCGATTCGAAGGCTACACCGCTACTATCCTAGGCGCCCTTCTGTATCCCAGGATGCTTTGCGTGCTGCTGCAAAGCATCCTGGGATCCTGGGAAGTCAGCTGAAATTGCGGCATCTCCTGACTTTTGATTGGTGTTTGTGATCTTTTGTGTTTTTCTTTTATTTATGTATTTGTTTAATTATTGATTTATTTCGGGTTTGGTTTTGATTTTGTGTTTATTGTTCATTTAATTCATTTTTCATCAAAAGAGGTGCATAATTTTTTTAGTCTGTATTTTTTTTTTTTTTTTTTAAATAAATGTGATTGTAAAAATCCAACATCTTCTTCTTGTCTTCCCAGATGAAGGCCTGGTCACACTTGGGGGAAGCAGCAGAAGGTGGCCGGTCTGCTGACAGTGACTCACCATCGCAACTTTACACCACAGAAGACCATGGTGACTGTGGTGCTGTCGGGACAGCTTGGCGCCGAGGACGGCGGCGTGCGGGGCAATTGTACAGGGGGGCGTGGGGGGGGGGGGGGGGGGATGAGGGGTCGGCCCTTCATGAACCCCTGCGTAATTGGATTTTTCAGCACCGACGTTGCGCCGCCGCCGGTAGCGGCGAGACGTCGGCCTATAAATGAAATGGACTGTAATTATGTATTGATCAGGAGGGAAAATGTTGTCGGGAGGGGCGGGGGGGGGGGGGGGGGTGTTGAAGGTTGTTGTCGTTCACTTGGCTGGTGCCCCATTCATCACAGTGGTGTGGGGCAGAAAGGTGGGCGTGTCGTTAATTACACACACACACGCCGTTGTTTGGGTGGAAATGAGTGGAATTTGTTGACTGATGTGAAACTTTATGTGACGTTAACAGTAAGATAAGAATTAGGAAGTGTGTCGGGTCTCCGCCCCCACCCCACCCCACCTTCCCCCCCAAGCTGAGAATCAACACACAAAAACACAACACAGCAAAAAAAAGCTAGTCTGCTTCCTGTGGCTATAAATAGTCTCCTTGTCTTCGTTTAGACGAGTTTCTTTGTGTTTTCTTGCAGTTCCTGTCGTGTTCTGACAAATTTGGGGCACCGCCGCCTGGCACTCACAGAGTTCTCCCAGCGTTCCTAAACCAAGACAGAGAGGCGGGATTCTTGGGAAACTCAGAAATGAACTCACTTTGAACAGCAGCGGTCCAAATCCTGGACCCTGAGGGCCCCTGGACCCCGGACCCTCAACCCTCAACCTTGGACCCCGGACCCTGCACCTTAAATCCTGGACTCCAGACGCTGGACCCTGGACCCCGGGCCCCAAGACCCCAGACCCTGTACCTCGAGGACCCCCGACCCTGGACACCGGACCCTGGACCTGAACCCTGGACCCTGGACCCTGGAGCCCGGACTCTGGACGCCGGTCCCCAAGATCCTGGACTCTGAACCCCGAGGCCCCCCGGCCCCCAGATCTTGGACCCCAGGCCCTGGACCTGAACCCTTAACCCGGAATCCTGGACCCTGGACCCTGGACCCTGGACCCTTGACCCTGGACCCTGGAGCCCGGATTCTGGACCCTGGTCTCCGATCCCTGGATCTAGGATCTTGGACTCCAGACACCGGACCCTGGACCCCAGTCCCCAAGACCCCGGACTCTGGACCCCGAGGCCCCCGGGCCCCCAGATCCTGGACCCCGGGCCCTGGACCTGAACCCTTAACCCTGGACTCTGGAGCCTGGAGTCTGGAGCCTGGAGCCCAGACTCTGTACCCCGGCCCCCAGATCTTGGACCCCGAGCCCTGGACCTGAACCCTTAACCCTGAATCCTGGACCCTGGAACCTGGACCCTGGAGCCTGGAGCCTGGACCCTGGAGCCCAGACTCTGGACCCCGGCCCCCAGATCTTGGACCCCGAGCCCTGGACCTGAACCCTTAACCCTGAATCCTGGACCCTGGAACCTGGACCCTGGACCCTGGACCCTGGAGCCTGGACACCAGGAAGGACCAAAATGTGCTGCTTGTTGGTGTTATTTTCGCCTTGTGCAGGATAAATGGGCCAAATTAAATGTAATTTGATAATTCATCTCATAACTCATCCACACAAAAGTTCCCCCTCGAAGACGACGGCTGAGTCACAAGTAGCGTCATATATTTCACCTCCCCCCCCCCGCCGACGTTTAATTCTCTGGCACCGATACAAACGGTGTGTCATCCACGTGCGCCAGCCATTCATTCATGTGCCGCGGATGCTCCGGCGTGTGTGCGTGAAGGATAAGAGCGTCGATGATGGCTCCCGCAGGATGTGAAAAAAATGAATGATGTGACCCCGCCCCCACCCTAACCCTCCTCCTCTCCCCGCGGCTCTTATTAATGAGCTTCATCTCGGCTGTTTGTGGAACTCATCCATCCGTCTGTCCACCGGCATAAGTAACCGTCGCTTTGCGGCGGGCGGGGGCGGGGGGCCGGGGGGTGGGGGGGGTTAGGCGGGCGCTGCGGCTTTCCCTCCCCACTTCCTGTACGGCCGCGCCGTGCTTCGTCAGCACTGACACCCCAGGCGGTAATTGGTTTAGTTACAATGACTGAAGGCCATTCACAAAAAAAAAAAAAAAAATACACAATAGCATTCTGATAACATTCTGTTATTTATTTATTTTTCTTTTTGCTGAAACAGGAAAAATGTGCCCAGCTGGAAATATCCAATCCCGTATTTCCCCCCCCCCCCTTCATAATTGACACGCTGTGGACGGCTTGGGATGAGTCACGGCGACAAAACCAAAGTGGCTTTATTATCACAAAGCAGGAATTACAACCCTGCCTGTCGACAACATAATGTGAGGATTCCGAGCCAAGTTCTACCATTACACACTTTTTTCTCTTTTTTTCTTTTCTTTTTTCTTTTTTTTTTTTTTTTTTGGTTGTTGTTGTTGGAACATTTTTGGATGGATGTTCAGAGGGAAAAAAGAAATAAAATCCTTTTTGTGATTTTTGTGGCGCGCGCCGTGTGAGGACGCGGCGGGAGGACATGAGAACACAGAGCTGTTTGCAAAAAAGAAAAAGTGCAGCTGGTCCCAACAGGAAGTGTGACAGAGAACGAAAAATGGCTGCACGCCTGCACACACACACACACACACACACACACACACACACACACACACACACGATGCTTCGAGCTCAGGTTCAAGTGTTTTCAGGACCGTGGACGGATCTTTGCTTCTTCCTCCTGGTCTCCACTTCCCACACAGCGTCTCCAGCCAATCAAGGGGGCGGAGCCTATCCCAGCTGCCTTTCACCCAGTGATATTCCGGGCCAAACCGGGACGACACGTTGTTCTGCCGCTCAGACAAATATGAATCTGTCTGAGTGTTTGGTTAACAAAGAAAAAAAAAAAAAAAAAAAAAAAAAACCCAGACAAAATCCGACCCTCTGCCGCGGCGGTGGTGGGAAGTGCTTCCCACCGCCGCCGCGGCTCCAGGTAAAGGCCGTCCCCATATTGACTTTTCTCTTTTTTTCATTATAAGCCTCGTTCAATCGCGGCGGCGAGTGTTTGGAGAGACCGAAGGTCGGAGCCCAGGATCGCTTTCTCAGAGCCTCAGAGGAGGAAAGTAAAGAAGACATAAATAAATAAGCAAACACGAAGCAGGAAGTCCACAGAAAACGGGGCCGGCTCACCGGTGGGAGCCACTGGGCTGCCTGCTGCAGCTCCTGCCCAGAGAAAATCCACCCATTTCCAACGACGACATCAAGCGTCAGATGGATGTGGCTGGATGGCTGTTTCTGTGGCTGACCGACCTCCTCATTCATCTCTCCAGGTCGATGACAGCCGAGCTCACGGTCGCAGTGACAACCAGGTCAGAGGTCAAAGCCAGTGGAGGTCGGAGCGGCGATGCTGTGGTGGCGCGGTGGGAGGGTGCAATGTGTTGATCTGTTGCTGAGAGCACACCTGGTGCTAATGTTACTCAACTTCCTGCCTTATCGTTCCAAAACAGGAAGTTTTGCTCTCCTCGGATAGCTTCATTTCCTGTGCTGACACCTGAGCAGTCACCTGATCAGGTCTCACCTGTGTGTGATGAGTCCACTTCCAGGTAGCTTCTTCTCTCTGCGCTCTACCTCCAGCAAACATCCCGTGTCTCCCGAACCTAAATCCATTCCTTTTGAAACTGTCCCAGTTCTGTTGCACCGACTGGCTGCTTTTGTTTGAGGCTCGTGTAGTTTAATAACTGCCAGACACCGAAACAGGCCAGGGAAAAAAAAAAAAACGAGGCCCGGTGGATTTGGATCAGCAGCTGTCGATTACACTTTCACAGGCACCGACGAGCTGGAACGAGACCCTTCAGCTCCGCCCTCGTTCTCTCGCATTGGACGGCGCGTCAGTGCGACTTCCCGCCGCCACCACCGCCACATCAATTCCAGCCCCGGGAGTCCGCGCCGGCGCCCCCATCAGTCACTCCCATGCTGGAACCACGGCGATGTCATCGGCAGGTCACGTGACGCCCCCGCAAAACAAGATCGGCGGCGCGAGGAAGCGGCGTCCGGGTCCCTCGTGCGTCACTATCGCGCCTATTGCGTTTTATCGGGTTTCAGGCGTCGGCGTGTCAGCAGGTCACACGTCCGCACGCCGGCCCGGCGGCTCACTGGTGGGCCGGACGGATCGATAAGGACGGGATGACAAGCTGAACTCTATCCACTTCGCCGCTGATGGATGGCCGGCCGGCGACGGAGGACGGCTTCCATGCATCTTCCCGATAAAGTTGTCAAGCTGTGAAAAAAAAAAGGAAAAAAAAGAAAAAGAAGAAGCAGGAGGAAGGAAAAAAAAAAAACAAGCTGAAAAGCAACACAGAGGACGGAGAAGACGTGACGGAAACCAGCAGCGGGAGGAGGAGGAGGAGGAGGAGGGAGAGGAAGCAGGGAGAGAATACAGAGGAAGAGGAGCAGGAAGAGGAAGAGGAGCTGATCTTCCTCTTCTGGTTTTCAAGTTTTCTGTCAACAAACGCAGATTTTCCAAAATGGCGCCGCAGTGAGCCCTCTGTTTGCAGCCTGCCGCTGAGGGAGAGGGAGAGGAGCAGGGAGAGGGAGAGGAAGAGGAAGAGGGGGAGGGAGAAAAGGCAGGAAGAGGAAGAGCAGCTGATCAGATATCTTTCAAGCTCTCTGTAAACAAACACAGATTTCCAAGCCGACGTTGAAGTTAGCCCTGTGTTTACAGCCTGCCGCTTAACCCAACGCTTTCATTGGACTTCCGGGGGAGGGGGGGGGGGGTCCGAGAGGGGCTGCGGTCACTGACCTGTAGAGGGAGCTGTCCCCCCCCCCGCGTCCGACCCCCTCGCTGTCTGAAAGTTCCTCCTGGTCGGGTCAGGACGTGTCGCGGCCTCGTCGCAGAAGTCGTGCCGTCGATTTTTTGCCGCCGCTCGCCTAATTTTTGAAAACCCGCCGAAAGGGCGCACAGCAGCCGCTGTTATCGTTATTGACAATAACACAAGTTGAAGCACGCACAAAGAGCCCGGTTTTTAAGGTCAAAGGATGCTTTAAAGAGTGCATCAAAGTGCCTCTGCGGCGGTGGCGGCTGCCAGCTGGAGATCTTGCGTCTCGCTCCCCAGGTGTTGAACGCTGTGCTGTTGCTGTCACCGCTCCGCTGTCACATTCACGAGCTCCGTCCGACGCTTGTTTTCATCTCCGTCGACGGAAACCTTTTTTTTTTTTTTCCTTACCGCAAGCACGCACACACAGACACACAGACAGACAGACAGACACACACACACATAGCTCCCCCCCCCACCCCTTCTTTTTCATTGCGGCCCATTATCTGTCGGTGCACCTTTGCCAGTTTGGCAGTGTGGAAATGAAATGTGCTCGGATTGAGAGGCGGAGGCCCTCGTCCGCGAAACTTAACGGCCTACTTAGGGCACTTTTGCCGCGATCTAACCGGAGCTAAAAGCCTTGCTTTTTGAATCACTGTGATGATGATGAAGAAGATGATGAAGACGGGCTTCCGTACGGCCGGGAAGCGGCGCGTGCGTGTGAATCCCAGCAGCAGAGACAGCAGCAGCAGCAGCAGCAGCAGCAGCAGCAGCAGCAGCAGCAGTGCAAATTCCGGGGATGTTTCTGAAATGGAGCCTGTGCACCAAAACAGCAGTTCTGCTCCTTCACGCTGTGCTTTCCATCATTTCCCCATGCGGCGAGGGGCATCTCTCTCTCTCTCTCTGTGTCTCTCTCTCTCTCTCTCTCTCTCTCTCTCCTCTCTCTCTCTCTCCCTCTCTCTCTCTCTCCCTCTCTCTCTCTCTCTCCCCCCCCCTCTCTCTCTCCCTCTCTCTCTCCCCCCCCCCCTCTCTCTCTCTCTCTCCCTCTCTCTCTCTCTGCGTCTCTTTCGCTCTCTGCTGGAAGCGTTGATAAATAAGCTCGGCCAAGATGAACTCGCACCCTCGGCCGACACCGACCGAATGCAAAGCAATGCGAAGCAAAGCAGCGTAGCCGCAGCAGCAGCAGCAGCAGCAGCAGCAGCAGCAGCGGCTACGCTGCAGAAACCCAGAATTGAGGCAAAATTACGGAAGGATCTGGAGGGAGAATCCGAACAACATCCTGTCGCGGCGTCCGTCTGCTCACCCTCCATCAGACGGCGCCGTGGAGCTCGGCTGAGGTGTGATTAGTCCACGTCAGTGGCTCTGAGACGCCACAGGGCGAGAGCGCCGCTGACGCTAAAGAGATTAGCGCAGATGCTAACTGGATGGTGTTTAACCGGCTCTGCTAAAGGCCAAAATCTGATTGGTCCACTTAAATGTGGCGTTCAGACACAGATGGTTACATCCAATCACATGACACGCCCCCCCCCCCGACTACCCCTCACCTCCGACCCCCCGATCCCACCGACTGTCCAAACACTTTGTTCTGGCCCTGAAATCAATCAGACGGAAACCAGCAGTGGTTTTAGGATGTTGTTTGTTATTGATTTAAAAAAAATAACAACCGCTCTCTCATCACATTTCAGCGGTGAAATAGTGCGTTTTCTGCTGCGCAGCCCAACCGCCGTCGTCGCTAGAAGGCCCGCGAGCTCCGAAGCGGCGGCGGCTCGTTGAAAGGCTGCAGTGTTTCCTGCGCCAGCAGCTGCACGGCGAGCCGCTTACAGTCCAGGCCCAAACGCACACGTCTTCTCCAGCTGTGACCTCTAAAAAGCCTGTTTGTTTGGACGAGGGGCGAATAATAATCTCAGCGCTTTTCCCTCGCCGGCGAAGCGTCCGAGCCGAGCGAAACCTTTTCAACCAGCCGAAGGGCTGATCTGAAGGCGGATCGATGAGGAGAAGCCCGGCAGCCGGGCCTCCCACAGTCGGCATCGATAGCAAGCTGAGGGTGAGGGAAGGAAGGGATGGAGGAAGGAAGGCGGGAACGCGGCAGGCGGCTGGGACGTTTCCACTTCAGCAGCTCCAGGACGACCAGCTGAGAAGCTTTTCTGCTCCGGGAAGAAGAAAAAAAAAAAAAAAAAATCCACTGCAGGTCCGACATTGATCGTCTCCGTGTTTGACGGCAGCCAGCGAGAGTCAAAATCAGTAAAAAGAAGAAAAAAAGAAAAAAAGAAAAAAAAAACGAACAAAACTCCCCCACCCCCCTTCTCCCCCTCCCCGAACAGCTGGACGTCATCAGATTAACAGGAGTGTTCCAGTGCAGATAAACCAGGAACTGGTGCCAAACTGGCCAGCCAGGATCAAATCAGAACCTTATTTGCCTGTGAGGCTTTTTGGCTGTGACCATGCGAGGAAAGAAACGTTGCTGGATGTAAATCAGCTTTGCGCTCATTATTATTATTTTTTTTTTCTCCTCCAGTCCTCCCAACAAAGGTCAATGGGCAGATTTAGAGTGTGGCGTACCATAAACCTTTGGCTAACGGCGCTAGCTAGCCAGCAAAAAGCTGGCGGACCTAAAACCAGGAACAGGGACGGACGCCTCTGTTGAGCCCGAGGAGCGTCCTGCTGATGGTACGTTGCAATTTATCACAGGCAACATTTACATTGTTTCTTTCAGTTCCTCCTCCACTGATGAATGCGACCGCCGACGGCGGCCAACTGGCGCTCCGCTCCGCTCCGTGCAGCCGCCACTCTGGACTCTGGACAAGCAATATTGGGAGCCTCCCAGTGGACAGACGGCATCCAGAAGTCAGTGAGTTAAGAGCCACGTTGATAATTAATTAACTCCTCATCAGTTCCTCCGCTGGGCCCCTGGGGGCAGCCGGCCAGGCACTGAGCCAAGCCGCGCTGGTGTCTGAGGGCCGAGCAGGACAGGGAAGAAGAGGAAGAAGAAGAAGAAGAAGGAAAAAAAAAGACACTCGGGAAGAGCATCGAATCCTGTTCTGGTCCACCTCCGCTGCTCCTGATTGGCTATTTTGCTGGTGTGAACGCTAAGCAGCTCTCTGTAATCCGGCCCCTAATCTCCTGCAGGCAGCGTGAACTGTGCCAAAGCGCTGTACCCCCCGCCCCCAACACACACACACACACACACACACACACCTCCTCCGCGCACGCTCTCACGTCACAGTCCACGCGCACCTGCCCTGCACACCGCGGACTGACTGACTGTCCGCCACTTGCGCGCCTTGTGCGTAAGAAAAAAAAAAAAAAAACTCCACCCGTAAGCGTTCCGCCCCGTGCGCCCACTAAACACGCACCTCGGGCACGCGCACCGAGGGCTGCGCGCGCGATCTCCTCCCTCCCTCCCTCCCTCCTTTTCCCTCACTTGCGCCGCGCGCAGGGCTCCATCCGTCCGCCGCTCCGTCGCGGTTCTGTTCTTGGCGCAGAGACTCTCCTCGGACGGACAAACCGGAATCATTTCACGCGGGAGGGGGGGGGGAACAAACTTTCCCTCATCAGCCCCGCAGCCGGAACTATTCCCCCACGCTCGTTTGTGTTTTTTTTTTTTTCTTCCGTACGTATGTGAATGAAGGCGCGAACTTGGACGTTGAGGCGAGCGGACGACAGGCGGACGGACGGAGGAGACGAGCGGCAGCAGCAGCAGCAGCAGCAGCGGCAGCAGCAGCAGCAGCAGCAGCAGCAGCGGCAGCAGCAGCAGCAGCAGCGGCAGCAGCAGCAGCGGCAGCAGGGATGAGAAGGTGTCTCTGCTCTGCCGAGCTGCAGCGCTCTCCAGAAACACCTCGGCTGGAAAACACAGGGACGAGCCCACACAGCAGCAGCAGCAGCAGCAGCAGCGCGCTGGTTATTTTTACTTGAAGGAGAGGAGGAGGAGGAGGAGGAGGAGGAAGAGGAGGTGTTGGGGAGGGAGAGGAGCTGGAGAAATGCTGTGAAGTGGGAGCTCCTCGTCGCGCTCGGAAGAGGAGCAGCAGGAGGAGGAGCAGCAGCAGCAGAAGAAGAGGTGGGAAATATCAGCAGGGCAGAGACGAGCAGGAGGATCTGCTGCAACATTTCAGACTTGTCACGGCCGCTGCCAAGGGGAGAGAGCGAGACGGTGGAGCAGCAGCAGCAGCAGCAGCAGCAGCAGCAGCAGCAGCAGGAGATGATACGGGGCGGCTGATGCAGCTGGTGTCGGGGAACTAGTGGATATTGGGCGGGGAGCGGCTGCAACGGAGAGCCGGGGAGCGTCATGGAGACCCGTCCAGTCCAGACGGTAAGACACCAGAACCGGGGGACTGCCGCACAGGGCGATTCTGGGTTGTTTGTTCCACCGGATCCGGAACCGGAACCTTCTCCGTGCTTGGAGGAGACGCGGTGTCGTCGCGGTGTTTCGGGGGCTGTCCGCGCGCTCCCGGACGGTTGCAGGTGTGCGCAAGAAACTGTGCTGGGGGATCTGCCCTGCGTGTGTGTGTGTGTGCGTGTGTGCGTGTGTGTGTGTGTGTGTGTGTGCGTGTGTGTGTGTGTGTGTGTGTGTGTGTGTGTGTGTGTGTGTGTGTGTGTGCGTGCGCGCCCACGGGTGCCTCGGTTTGCCTCGCGGTGTCACCTTTGTGCGCGAAAGGTTGCGACATGGACTTGTGGGGGGGGGGGCGAATCCGCGCGCGCCTCTACTTAATCCCGGTTGCGCCCCCGTGCGCGCGCGCGCGCGCGCCGCGCCGCGCCGATTTGCCACGGTGGGGTGCGGAACCGTGTTGCCGGATGACGGCACCGATTAAACTGACTTCCAAGTCGCTCGCGCGCTCACCTGCGCGTTTCGAACGAGCCAACCCGCACGCATGTCGCCCCCGACACGCCTCGACTCGACATGGGGTTGCGTGTGCACGCGCACGACGCGCCCGGGCGAAAGGAGACGGTGGTCGGCACGAGGCGCCGCCCTGCTGGTGGGGTTGTTTGCGGGTGTTGGGGGGGTGGGGGGGCTTCTGCACCGCTGGGGGGACTGTATCTATGGGTGTGTGTGTGTGTGTGTGTGTGTGAGAGTGAGTGAGTTAGTGTGTGTGCGTGTGCGTGCGTGTCCTTGTAGAGGTTTGTCAGCGTGTTATTCATAAAAAAACAAAACACACCGACTCCTGCATTGCAAAGTGAGTCACCAGGTGCACTCTGGGAAAAATGTCCACCACGCCTCGGTGTTTGACTCACTTAGTGTAAAACATTTTCATTTCAGCGAGTCCGATGACTGAATGGATTTTTTTTGTGTGTATTTTTTTTAATGATAACCAGGAGCGGTGTTCAAAGTGAGGTCTGGGGAACCTTTTAGAGGCCTGGAGGAGTGAATAACAACAACAACAACAACAACAACAACAACAACAACAGGATGGAAGAAATAATGTTTCAGGGATTTGACTCAGAGTGTTAACCCACCAATCACAAGTCAGCACCACAACCAGCCCAGTGTGATGTGGCGGTAGTTTGGCAGTTGGTAGTTTGTGTGGAACCGGTTGAAGACTTCCGTCCCGGAGGTTCTTGGACGTCTGATCGACGTCGATGCCGGTGACATCATCGCCGTAGCTCCGTGCGGCGATGATGTCACCTGGGGATGACTTATGAATGACATCATCACTGTGCGCAGCCCCACGGTTTGGCTCCGCCCACGTCAAAGGTCCAACGTGGTGAAAATTTCCGCCTTCGAGTACCAAAGTGACGAGTACTCCGGCGCTCCCGCCGTGATGTCACAAAGGGGGGCCGGGGGCAGGTGGGTGGCGTTCACTGACCACTTCAGCTAGGCCTTGGCTCCGCCCCCCTTTGGAGCTGGCCGCCTTTCCTCCCCTTCCAACCGCGGGTCAGTGGGCCTCGTGTCGGTCGTTGGAATGGAGGTGAAGCTGCCGCGTCGCTGCGAGGGCGGAGAAGCGCTCGCCACTCGTTCGCAGTGAGCGGAACCTCCACGCGCCGGCGCCGCTCTGCAAGGTGCGAAGCCTGGCGGGCGCCCACACGAGCGGCGCCGTGACTTTTCCCATCCGCATCACAATTAGTTTGTCGCCCATTATTAAACGAGATAATCAGCCGCGTGCAGAAGCGACGCTTCCGGCGCAACTCGCCTCGCCTCGCCTCGCCTCGCCTCGTCTCGCCGCCGTGTTGTGAAATTGATAGGCCTGCTACCGACGGCCGGGATAACCTGCCGCGGCGGCGGCGGCGGCGGCGGCGAAATGCAATCTACGGCTGCGGCAGATGGAAGGACGAGGACGGCGGCGAGAAGTAGGCCATCTTTACCTCGGGGAGTAGCCCAGCGTGCACAGATGGATGATGGGAAGTTGTTGTTTAGCGACGGAGGAGGAGGAGGAGGGGGGGGGTGGGGTGTTGGTGGGGGGGTGGGGAGGGGGAGCTTTTAAGAAACTTCACGGAGGAGCAGCATTAGCGATTGATGCCACTTGACTTTCTTTTTCCCTGAATGAAGAGGGAAAGGTTTTTTTTTTTTCCCTGAACCGCCTCTGGCGTCTCTTCGTCTTCTTCTTCTTCTTCTTCTTCTTCTTCTTCTTCTTCTTCTTCTTCTTCTTCTTCTTCTTCGTCTTCTTCTTCTTCTTCTGCTGTTGCTGCTTCCTCCCCGCGAGAAAGGGGGTGAAGCTGCTGCAGCTGCTCTGAAGGCGTCTCGGCTGGTTCCTCACCTCACCTGCAGCCAGCTCCAGGTGTTGAACGGTGGCGGTGACGCTTTGCAAGCATGAGGGGGGGGGGGAATTCAGATTGTGCACAGTGAATGAAACCATCCAGGCCAGGAGCCTCCTGACCTCTGAGTGGATGGAAACAGAGGAGCTCCAGAGGTCAAAATGACCACATGAGGGGGCTGCACTGACTCGACACCTCATTGGATCGGAAGAAGAAGTAGAAGAAAAAAAATGATATTGATGATGATGATGATGATGATGATGATGATGACGACGATGGAGATTTCGGGCTTGTTGACCCCCCCCCCCCCCCCCGCTAGTTGACGGTTTGTTTTCCGTGAAGACTTTATTCCCAAAAAGTTCTTACATTTTTTTCTTCATCTACTTTTTCTCCCGCTCGTTTTTGCTCCGGTGGTCGGGGATCAACGACGAGTTTGGGCACACCTTCAGAAAACCCCTGAAGTTTCACCGCAGTGGTCTCCAGTGGTCTCCAGTGGTCTGGAAAATTGTTCCAAAGCCGGAACACAAAAATGCCAAGAAATACATATATACGTACAGAGGAGGGCCGCCAAGCTAAGATTAGTCCACGTAATGCGTCATCCAATGCGTCATAAATTTGTCTATGTGAAAATTCAGTCGCCTTATTGTTATTGTAAATTGCTGAATGATAAAATGACACTCCAGCCGGTCCAGGGTGGTGTCGCCCGCTGTTTACATCCTGCCAGAAAACAGAGAAGAAGAACGACTTCTCGAAGCCTCTGGGCCAAAGTCTCGAATAAAGTTTAGTTTAGTTTAGAGCATTTCACAGAAAATGAAGGACGGGAATGAGTTCACAAATAATATCGAGGACAGATATCTGCAGTCGTGTTTTGAATTGCACGCTTATTTTGTTAATCGATCGTCAGCCGATGACGCAATACGTTTTTTTCGCACGGCGGAAAGTCGTGCGACAAGCTAGCTTAGCGAACGATAGTTGACTTAGGCTAAATGTTTGACTTTATGGCAGCAATTAGTCAGCAATTACAGCCCCTGTCAATACTAGTGAAGAATTGTATCACTCGTTGACTTATGACTTATCAATATAATGGTTAGTGGAAGCCCTGAAGCAGAGTCTCCCTTTCATATTCCGACACTTTTCCCACTTTCTGCCCAGCCAATCAGACTGCAGTTGAACGCGAGCTGCGGGGACCTCTCAGGCTCTGGGAAGTTTGAAGGTGGCGCTGAGTGGAAAAGCCACCTGTGGAGATGCGAACGAGTGGCCGGCGGCCACGTCAATTTTTTTTCAAGGGGGGGTGGGGGGTGGGGGGGACGTCTTTGACTGTGGAATAAATCAAAGCGGAGCTGGTGGCCGGGTCCGTTCCGGAGCTCCTGAGGCGGCCTGGGGGCGTGAACGCAGGGGACTCGAGTCGGAACATTAAAGAGTCGCTTTAGCAGCGGCTGCAGGGAAGGTTGTGATACTTCTGATGGGTGGGGTTGGGTGGGGTTGGGTTGGGGAGCACAAGTGCAACACAACACAACACGCTTCATTTTTCTGCCATTCACAGTCCGGTCCTTCCCTGTTCGTTTAATTTCTCGTTCTCATTTTTCCCTCCTCCACTCCCACTTCCCACACGAACGCTCTCATGCTGCCACTTCACTTTGCTGCCACTGCCGCTGCCGCTGCCGCTGCCGCTGCTGCTGCCGCTGCTGCTGCTGCTGCTGCTGCTGCTGCTGCTGCTGCGGCTTCACGGCCGCTCCGTTCATGGCAGTCAGCACTTACTGCCCACTTAGGCTCCTGTTGTGTTTTCTGCGGCGCACCGTCACGTTCTTAAAAGCCTCCGATTTAAAAAAAAACAAACAAAAACGAGGCCTTTTGTTTGCCGCTCGGTGGTTCGCTGTTGGTCACGTGACCAGGAAACCTTCATCCCCAGAAGTGTCAGCAGTGTTGCATGATTGTACATTGACAGCCCTTCTGCAGTGAAAGACCTCGCTAGGTGCTAGCCAGAGGCTAACAATTAGCACCTCTTACTGCTGCACCTCCCCTTGTTGTTGTTTTTTTTTGTATTTTATTGTGCAAACAGGACAATACAGTGACATGGCCTGACAGACAGACTGTGAATTCTGTGTGTCTCTGTGTGTGTGTGTATCCATTGTATTAATTGTACTATTAATATATAATAATACAAACAAAACAATTATGAGACAGAGAGGTAGTAGTATTAAAAAAAAAAAAGCGTAAAAAAAAACTTTTTGTAGGTTTTGTGGGTGCGTGGATTAAAGTTGCTCTGCAGCCCTGCAACAGATTCCAGGGTTTCTCGCACGGCCTGGTCAGGTGTAGCCACGGAAGAGGAGGCGGCAAACGCACAACTTTCTGTTGCAACTTGGCCTCGACGCGACGCGATGCGACGCGACGCGACGCCGCCGGCGTCTTGTTTTTGTTTCTTCTTCCCTCTTCTTGGCACCGGTGCAGCCAGGTGGGAGGATTTAGATCAGGGCCGTCTTAGCGAGTGGCTTTGAGCTGCAGGAAAGTAGGCTGGCTATTTATATCTGCAGCCATATGTAGGGCCTGCGTGTGGGAAACACTGGCTATAGTTCAGATATGGAACTCACTCACTCACTCACTCGCTCGCTCGCTCGCACGCCGCGGCTGACACAGCTCCGTCCACTCGGGCAGAGAAGCTGCTGCTGCAGCTGCTGCTGCTGCTGCTGCTGCTGCTGCTGCTGCTGCTGCTGCTGCTCTGCTACCACGCATTGGGACTTGTCTACCCTTCTGGTCCAAAAGGTCACTAACACGAGTGTCGTAGTCATGGCAGCGCTGCCGGCTGAGGTCCAGCAGTGGAGTTGTGTTGGACGACAAGAACATGGTTTACCCCCCCCCCCCCCCCCCCCCCCACCCCCCGTCCTCTCCTACAGGCGTGCGTAGCTACAGCTATAACCGCAGCAGGGCAGCTAATTGGCTGTGTGCAACACAGGAGGCTAATCCAGTTACAGCCCCGAGGGGCTTTCCTTCCACTCAGCGGCAACAGGTGGCGCTGTTGTCTCCTCTCGGTCCTGTTGCCGCTGTCACCTTTTACCTTCTCCGCCACAGGTCCGATCAAACTAGTAGGCAGCTAGCTAGCTGGCGGCTAATGAACTGTTAGCATGTGGTGCTAGCCGGCGTGGGTACAGAATCTATCGGGGGCGACGGAATGGGTCGGGGTCTTACGGCAATTCTATTAGGACAAACTACGTCGTGGTTGGATGGATAGATAGATAGATAGAAGATAGAATCACATTATATTCATATTATAGACAGATAGACGTAATCATATTATATATATAATAGAACAAACAAACGATATCTATCTTTCTGTCTGTCTGCGATGTAGTGAATTGTCGTAATAGAGTTTACGACTCTATTTGTAATATTTGTTCATTCGTTCTGTCTATAATATATAATATGATGTTATTCTATGTATCTATCTAGTTATTTACCTACTTAGCAATCTAGCCATCCAACCTTCTTCTTCTTCTTCTTCTTCTCCTTCTCCTTCTCCTTCTCCTTCTCCTTCTCCCCATCCCCCTGACAATTGAGGCACCCCATTCGGCGAAACTGAAATGAGTTTATCAAACATTCCCCACAATAATCTGCACCTCAGCATTGAGGAAAATTGTCCGTTCAGGGCGAAACGCGACACTGTTTTTCTGGGTGCAGACTCAGGCGCTATGTGGGAAGTCCGGCGCTGTCGGAGGTCCGGCCGGTCTGAGTTCAGTCGCCAGAGATCCAACGCTCGGCTGCAAACTTTTTTTTAAAGGGCACTTTTTTTTTTTTTTAATTGCCTCTCTGGATTCCCGCTCCGGAGCCGCTCGCCGCTCGCTTATAAATTGGGGTCGTTAAGGACCCAAAATGTCCCAATTCTGCTCTTAAAGCTGCGGCGTCCCCTTCCCAGCAGCCTCTCTGATGAATTGATGGCGGCCTCCTTTTAATCTCCAACCAGCGTGGCTCCTCTGGGCTCTCGTCCTACCGTGATTTGCTCTGTTGATGGCTTCTCTGTTGATGGCTTCCTGTCTCCGAGCTGCGGAAGGCGTGCCGTTCCCTCTCTGCCAACACTCCTCTCCACTCTTCTTTTCTTTTTGCCTTTCCTCGTTGGTCAGGCGTTTGTCTGAAGGAAACCGTGGAGGACACGAAATTGGAATGTGTTTCATCATGGAGTGCTTTGCCGTGTTCGTGCGCGCACACACACACACACACACACACACACACACACACACACACAAAAAAAACTGTAGTTGTCGTTTCTTTTGATTTCTTTCTCTTCTCTTGGCTTTTGATTGGTCTCTAACGAGCCTCACATGAACAGGACGGGCGTTTAGAAAGACGTCATCAGCGTCTAGGCCCGCGGACCGTATGTTTGACACCCCTGGTCTAGACGGAGACCTGGAGGTTTGTGAACACACGTCATACGGTGACTACAACGCTCGGTCTAGTTTTCCAAGCAGTTCTACTTCACCTCTGGGCTGACATGTATCACCCTCATGTCACGCGCCAACCATTTATTCATTTTTAAGGTGAAATGATTCAGAATGCAAAATGCAATGTTTTGCGTTCTCACGTGAGGAACCCAATATTGGTTCTCTGCGAATGGGATTTCTTTCTTTCCTTCTTTCTTTCTTTCTCCTCTTTCCTTTTAATGGACTGAAGGCAGTGTAACCCTAAAGTAAACCCTGTAAAGGGTGTCCTTTGATTTGGTGGTTCTGGTCCAAATGGAGCCTGAATGTGACTTTTGATTTTCCTGAGACACAGAGCAACGCATCAGGTGTCAATGGACTTCATCTCCTGACCCTGTTTTCATGAAAAAAAAAAAAAAAAGTGTCTGTTTCAGCGTCAGCATGCTGTATTTTATTTTATTGTATTTTCTTTTTGTCTGAAGAACTGAAAAATTCTTCTGCTGGTCAGATTCAAAACTTCAGCCTCCCTTTGTTACTTTATAAAGTCTAGGTTTTCTAGATCTAGATCGTTGGTAAGTGATGCGGCTGCAAAGGATGATGGGTAGGACAGGGAGTCCCCGCCTCCCTTCCTGGAAACCCAGCTGCCTGATGTGGATCTCATGCCTGGAACCGTCAGTTTCCAGAGTGTAAGCTTAGCGTAGTGTCGACGTCCCGCTAACTGAGACGTCGCACACACACACACACACACACACACACACACACACTCGCACGCTGCTTGCGTTCCACGCCATCACACACAAAGGGACTTTAATTGAGCTATAATAAGTCGTAAACTAGCTGCTGGCAAAGCAGCCGAGAATAGAGAGAGAGAAAAAAAAGAAAAAGAAAACAGATCAGGTGAGGGCTAAAAATAGATACAAGCGATGATGAACGTGTCGCTTCTGTGACTTTCAGGATGCTTTTCTGCGTCTCGCCGCTGAAAAGTGAAAATACTTGAGGGCAGATTCCATCCTGGTCCACCTGACGATGCAGCGAGACGTTGGTGAATCACAGCAACATCACACAGCCGTGCTGCTGCTGCTGCTGCTGCTGCTGCTGCTGCTGCTGCTATTTCCTTTTCGTATTTTTTTGTTTTTTTTTTTCCCTACCCACCGCCTTCGTTTGCTGTTCAAATAAACACAAGCCGAGGCCAAAGAGATGCAGACGTTGAATCCCTCGGCGCCGGGGGAAACAGAAAGCTCCATTTGCTGCCCGTGCGAAGAGACGAGGCGATGAGGAGAGAGTGGGGAGAAAAAAAAAAGAAGCAAAACAAACAAAAGCCACAGTTTGTTTTGAATCTGAGCCGTGGCTGGAATATCCACCGCTGATTAGTTCAAAAAGTGTCTGGGTCTTAGAGGGGGCGGCGGAGGCTCCTGTGCTTGAGAGCTCATCACTGAGAGCATCTCTCACAACTTCCTTAAAGAGTCACTTTGAATTTCAAATAAGCCCACAAGTGGCTGCGACTTTAATTCTTTTTTTTTTTTTTTTTTTTTTTTTTAATCTTGAGCTGAAAACCAAAGACGCTGTTGAGTTTTTTTTTGTTCCACTCCCTTCCCGCCGTCCCCAGTTATACACTAAGACATCCTGTCCACACGTCATGCTGTGTCATGTACAGCAGCCAAGCCAAGAGGTGGCGCTTTATACATTTGCCTCTGTTGACGGTGACGTTTGAGACAATAAAACGCTGCGTGTTTCCTCTGGGCTCTGTTCAGTCGGAGCTCTTTGGATGTGATTTAGCCTCTGATGAATGAAAAATGGAGTGATTGATTGATTGATTCAATAGCGGACGCGTCAGGACGCGTGTCCTTGCTGGACGGGGAACCACTGGACCTGTTTGCAAGCAGTTATGCTGTAAATGAAATGGAAAAGAAGAAGGGAGGAGCTTCCAGAGTGGAGCTTCCCTCCCTGCGAACGCAGCTCTGAATAATCAGCCCGCCAGAGCCGCCCCGGACCTGAGATGAGCTCTGCTTTGTCCCCCTGAAAAGCCAAATTATCCCGGGAAAAAAACCCGGCTCCGCTCCCTCCGCTCCCTCCGCTCCCTCCGCTCGGCTAAATTGCTTCTCATCTTCACCGCCAGCGGCCGTCTCGGGGACGGAGAGCCCGGCCTAAAACACTCTCCGTCTTCTCAAGCGCCACCCGCCGGGGTTCCTGCCTGCTTGTTTTCAGGGCTTTTATTTTGGTGAGTGCGTGTCGGAGCGCGTCGGCGAGATTGCCCTTCACACTGCGCCGAGCCTGTTGGAGTGTTTTAGCCGCTGGCCGGAGGAGGGAACGGGAAAAAAAGACGAAGCCGAAATTGGAATTTTTCATTTCCACATCTGCATCCGCAGGAAGAGTCACTCTCCCACTCACAGTCGCAGGGCTGATCTGATTGGTCCATTTCTACCCTGTCTCTGTGAGAGAAAAAAAGAAAAAATGCTCCTCAAGGCGACTCTGACCTCAGAGTTCACGGCCCTGCAGGACCATTTAGTGATTCCCCCCCCACAAAGCAGCTGGTGACAGCTGCCTCCTGTTTTTATTTTTTTGTCATCTGTGAAAAGACGCTGTCAGATCGGATCTTATCACGGCGGCTCGGCGCTGCCGCGGAGGGATGTTTACTGATCTCTTCCTCTTTCTCTCCCTCCTCCAGACTGACAGTCAACTCATTTTTTTGAGTGCTGGGTTTTCAGGAGGATTTAGCGGGAGACATTTTTTTTTTTTTCCCCTCCCCTCCATCCGGGCCGGAGATGACATGCTGACATCAAAGTGTCGCTGGGAGGATGTTTAGTCATTGTAAAACTAGTCCAACACACACACACACACACACACACACACACACACACACACACACACACACGCACACACACACGCACACACACACGCACTTTTTGTGAAAGAAAATCGTTTTTTCCTGTTCCTGGACTGATGAAAGTGTGTGAGCTCTCTCTCTCTCTCTCTCTCTCTCTCTCTCTCTCTCTCTCTCTCTCCTGAGCAACAATGACTGAGCAGATAGCATTGAAAGATCTACTGGCAGTACCTGGGCTGGACCTGGTGCACGGAAAATGAGAAATAATGTGGGGAAAGTCTGGAAAAAACCTCCCAAACATCAACAGAGTGAGAGCTCTGCTCCTCTCCCCCCCCCCTCCTGTTCCTCCTCCTCCTTCTTCTTCTTTGTGATCTACAGCTGTCGCACTCTTTGCAATTCAGGGCTAAAAGTGTCTCTGCTGAGGATGCTGACAAGATGGAGGAGTCGAACCTTAGAAGGCCTTGCTCAGTGACTTCAGCGGAACCTCTGAGTGATGCTGAGTGAGAGCAGAGGGCAGTCGGGGGGTCTGGAAAAAAAGAGACTGAGTTTAGCGACGAATGCGTGCCGGATGAGCTCCCAGCTGCTGCTGCTTTTTTTTTTTGTTTGCCCGTCCTTCTGAAGGAAATGTCAGCCAAGATCGTCGGCGGAACGCGGGACATTTAAACGGGGAGTCAAAGTGATTAGCAGGCCAAACACTGCTCCGGGAGGAGGAGACGGAGACAGTTTGAAGGTTTTCCTGCCGCTTAATAAAGTCGTCGGCGCCGCTGTGCTGACAAGTCCGGAGCCGGAGCGGAATAATAAGCGGAGGGACGAGCGGAGCTGCGCAGACACACAGCGTCCTCTGTTCCTGTCGCCTGAATCGGGAGCTGTGCTGCTCCGGCTGCTGCTCACGTGGCTCGGCAGCTCCTGGCGAGGCCACAGAGAGAGACTTCTGGTTGGTTGAAACCTCAAATTAAAATGAAAAAAAAAAAAAAAAGCCGCAAGAGCCTCGTTTTGCTTCACGCTTTAGAAACAATGCAAAAAATGCAAGACTTTGACGTTCCGCTGGGGAACTTGTTGCTCCCTCGTACCTGGGACACCTCGTCAGGCCGCTGTGTGTGGCTCCTCCCCTCGGGTGGCGGACGGGGGTCCGGGGTGCGGCTCCTGGCAAGCGGGCCGATGATGGCGGACGAACGGCGGGAACGTCCAATCAGAGCGGCCGAGCCGTTCTGCCTGATTAAACGCAGCCCTGGCGACCACTTGGGGCTATTTTTTGATGTTTCAGAGCGTTTCAAATGGGGGGGGGGAAGCGTCCGCCGCTGAAATTCTTTATTACGCTGCCTCGGAGGTATTTCAGCGCTGCGTGACACCGCCGCTGCAGGGCTCAGCACTCAGCAAAAGCCGCAGATGAGAAATGGACCCCTTGTTCCGCCGGGGTGAGGGGAATTTATTTTTATTTCTTTATTTTTTCTTCGTTCCCCTCCAGGTTCTCTTATTAAAACGCTGCGCCTGAAGGTCAGCGGGGTCGTTGGCTGCTCACTGGCTACGTCCTCTCAAACGGAGCGGTGGAGTTTAAGCAGGCGGGGGGGGGCGGCCGCCGGGCAGGTCGACCGAGCGGCCTCCTGCTTCCGTGGCATGATGGGAAATGTGGTCGCAGCAGGAGCACAATATTGCGGCCAAGTGTCACCTTTTTTCGTTGTTGTCGTCGTTGTCGCTTAAGCTCGTCCAAAGTTTCTTTGCTCGTCTTCCGTCTGAGAAACGGACGAAGAACACGTTGATGATGTTAAAGTGTGGTGAGGTGCGTGAATGGACGCATGAGACGGCCACTTCCTGGAAGGCTCTTTGGTCTGCATGGCGCTCGCTTTCTCTGAGTTGTTGGAGGGATGTGTGTGTAGTCGCCGTCTGAGCAATGAGCAAGTTAAGGCCTTTTTTTTTTATTATTATTTTAGCTCTTGGTGTTTGTTGAAATCTGCTCAAGAAGCAGAAAGGAGAGGAGCAGAAATCTAAAACGGCATCAACGATATCTTCGCCCGCCTGCGTCTTTTCATTCAGCTTCACATATTCTGCATTTTTTTTTTTGTGCGCATTTGCCTCTTAGGGCGAGTGCGTTTCTGTCTGCTCGTAGGCTGCACAAAACGCTCTTCCTCCTCCTCCTCCTCCTCCTCCTCCTCCTCCGCCGCTCCTGCAGCGTGTCGCCGCCGTAGCGTACGGCAGAGTAGTGTCATCCGTCTTCATCCTCTTCCCTCTCTTTATTTTTTTATTTCCCAGCATCTTACCAGGGCGTCCAATCGGCTGCCGGCGTGCGCCGCCTGGATGTAGGCTGTGATAAATAATAGAGAGCGCTGCGCTTTGGGAGAACATGTGCCACAAAAGGGAAGAAGAAGAAGAAGAAGAAGAAGAAGAAGAAGAAGAAGAAGAGGAAAAAAAACAAAACAATGACGGCGGCGTTAACACGAGGCCGCGGTGGGAGGGGGGAGGGGCTTAGCCCCGACAACCTCCCGCTCTCTGAGAGCTCTTCGTGGTTTTTCCACCGCTGTGCCTTCTGCTGCTAACGCCGCAACAAAGAAAAGGTCAAGGGCCCAAATGACAACAACAGCAGCAAAACAGTGAAATCTGGACGGAGGTGCGACGCGAACTCCACGTGCAGAATCCAAACTATTTTTAGCAAGCGGGTCAAGATTTCTGGGAAGCGACGAAGCCACAGAGTTGTTGTTTTTTTGTTGCGTGCATTCTTTGAAGTTTTGATTTTTTTTTTTTGTGCCACATTAGGAAAAAAAAACAAAAACCTAGCGACCCAATTTTCATGCCGTTGACCTCAGGATTGTACATCCTGCCGGGACCTGCAGCACGTGTCAGTGCGCTAGTGGCGGTGCTCAGGTGTTAGCGGTTAGCAGCACTCAGCTGGCCGGGGTCAGCCTCGTCATTTCTTTGTTTTATTTATTTATTTTTTAGATTTAATGTTATACTGTTACAGTGTGACGAGGGGATCAGACGCAGCTCCTCAGACCTGGGGCGGACCCTCGTGATGATGTCATCAGAGTCATCTTGGGTTTGGATCCTCTGTGTTTTCAGCTTTACAGCTGTAGCTCTTTTGTTCCCTCTGTGTTTTATTTATTTATTTATTTATTTATTTATTTATTTTTTACATCTGCAGCCGGTTGGAATCCTACTAGCGGAAAACACTCCTCAGTGCGCTTCAGTGTGACGGTCGCTGTCCAGGGTCCTGAAAATGGTTGGAAACGATTTCTCTGTATTTGTCCAGTCACATTTGCCGCGTCGCATAACGCCACTAATGCTGACAGTGCAGCGCAGGTTTTCTCTACAGAATCTGACAGGCAATTCTTCTTTGCGGACAGAGATGCCAACGGTTCGAGAGCTTGTCTCAAGTTGTGGGTGGGGGGGGGGAGTGAAGCTGCGGTGCTTGAGAGATTATTAGCACGGACGCTAACAGACTGCTGTGAGCTGCTTTTTTTTTTTTTTTAACTTAAAATAATAAGAAGGGCCAGACTGCAGGCTCCTGTTGGGATGTTTCTTCAGACTGCTGCCAGTCACTGTGGAAGTCGGCCACTTTCCAACAATATGGACGACCTTTAAACCCGTCTACAACTTTTAAAAAGAAGAACAAACTCCAAGCGATGAAAACGCTTTCGCAAAAAACAAAAACCTCGATGAACCCTGCGTGCAAAGCAGCTGCCGTGCCAGGGCAGCATATTTCCCCTTCACGTTTCCACAAAGCGGCTGCTGCAAAGCGGCTGAATTCGGGCGTGAATTCCCGCACGTGTCAGCTGTTTTCGAGGCGTCCCAGTCCGGGCGGCGAGACGAGCAGCTTCGCAGAACAGATGGATGTTTTCCGGGAGGAGGAGGAGGAGGAGGAGGAGGAGGGAAAGAAGGAGAAGGAGGCCGCGGCCTCCTGCGGCGAGACGCAGCGCAGCCTCATCAGCCTGCGGCCGCCGCGGGACAGTTAGCATAATTAGCCCCGTGAAGGTAAACGCCGTCGGCGGCGGCGGTGGCGTTAAATCAACCCTGAATAGACGCCGCACACACGCGGAGCCGCAGACGGCGAGCGAGCGCGAGGCCACGTGGAATAATAAGTCGAGCCGGGGAAACGAAAGGAATCCGAAGTTTGTTTGTATTTATTTCTTTTTTTTTCCGTTTTGTTTCCTCAACTTTGGGCTCTCTGGTTTCATCACCGCCGGCTTTTTTTTATGAGCACCTAGCAGCAATATTTCAGATTTTACGCCCGGATCCAAGTGTGAAATATGGAATGTAATTGAAGTAAATCGGCCCTTTCGGCACCGTTAGAAAAGCGTAAAATAATAATAATAAAGAAAATTGTAGCACATTCCGTTTGAATGAACTCCACGTCTGGTTGTAGTTCAGTTTTAGTGCCTTCTGTCAAAAGCAGATTTCCTCCTCATTAAAATAACACGTGGAAATAAAAGACAAACTTTTTTTCTTTTCCCGGTAAATCGTCTTCTAAAGGGAGCAGCGTCTGCAGCAGGGGGCGGGGCCATGGTTCCAAAGTCGCGTGATTGGCTGAATTTGGCGGACTGCTCCTTTAAAGAGCAATTCTTTTCTTTTAACTACAAAGGGGGCGTGTGTCTTTCCATGACAGCCAATCAGGGAGAAGCGAGTTATGTCGGCGCGTCCGTAGCACGCTGACCTTTTTTTTTTTTCTCTTTTTCTTTCCGTCTTTCTTCAATTTCCTCCGACTGCATCGGAACTTTGAGCTCACTGGACTTTAATACACCTAAAGATTCATGAGGGCAAGCGCCAGTAAAGGGCAACCCTCCCCAAATTTAATCCCGCTGCTGTGTAAATGTCACGGCCACGGCCGCGAGGCCGCCGGCCCGAGAAACACCGGCGAGTGGAAAGTGAGAAAATGCCCCGGCGGCTCCAGAGGAGGAAACTTTGATTTATTCCATCCTGGAGCTTTCTGCAAACCCGTTGCAGGCTCCGCCCTCCTCCTGCTGTCTGACTGGCTGATTGGCCGACCGGTCGGAGTCTTTCTCTGCACGACAGGACGCGCGGGCACCCGAGCCTGAAATTATATTTGATATCCGTCAATCGTCAAGATTATAATCCAACTTCAATTTAGCTGATAGCCTCGCCAGGCGGCAGGACTTCTGAGGCTCGAGAGCGGCCAATCGGCGTCCTCCTCCTGGGTAGAGGAGGCGGAGCTACAGCCCAACTTGAAGGCTCGAACGCGCACCTCTTTAGTCAAACCCCGCCCACAACAAAAAGGTTGCCACTTGGACCAATAGGAAGCCTCCTTCCAACCCCCCCCAGCAGCAGAGGAGGAGCGTGATTGGACGGTTTTGAACTAAAGAGTTCCCTCCCGGTTCTCCTGTCTGGTTGAAATCCCATCGTTTGTCTTTCATTCACTTTGGGTCCAACAATATGTGGAATAATTGGATGGACGGACTGAAGCTCCTGGTCTGTGCGTGTGCGTGTGTGTGTGTGTGTGTGTGTGTGTGTGTGTGTGTGTGTGTAAGAGAGAGAGAGAGAGAGACAGCGGGAGCTGAGGAAACAGATGGCGTTTGTGTGGGCGGAGCCTAATAATCTCCACCGAGCGAGACGTGAGAGTGAGAGAGAGAATAAAATAGGTTTGTCGATAAGAATCATATTCATCCAGTGGAAACAATTCATCTGAGCTCTCGCTGATATTTGAGTGCCGGTGGGGGGGGGGGGGGGGTGCTCCTCTGGAAGAGTTGTTTGTATTCATAGCAGCTGAGTTGATACCGTGGCTAGAACACAGGAGGTCAAAGGTCGCTGCTCGGCATCCTGCCTGCTGAGCGCACTTGGTGATGCCGTGACCTCCGACCCCCCGGGGGGGGTGGGGGGGGGGAGGTCAAGCGGGCGGGACGAACTTTGCCGATAGGAAACACGCAAGTCGTGATCCAGCGATCCAGCACTTTGTTCATGCATTTAGAGAAAGAAAGGAAAGAAACACAAACATTTAGTCACGATCATTTATGCCATTTATTGCGATAACGATAAAAGTGACGATAAAAAAATAGAAAACAATTCAATTCCATCTTTTGGGATTTTTTTCCTGAAACCACACATTTTCACAACCGCCCCCCCCCCCCCCCCCAAAAAAAAACGCGTTTATACAAAGCCATATTAAAACCATGTAGTACCTATGCCAGGCCTGGTGTGGCGCTGCAGGTTTACTCCCTGAAGCGAGCGGCTGTTTAAGGAAGCAGCAGCTCGCTAACAGCAAGCGGCACGGAGGAGAACAGAAGGAAAGAGCGCTGGTGAAAAGAAGGCGTGGAGCGCGGTGGCTGTGCTGTCAGACACCCCCCCCCCCCTCCCCCCCGTGCTCGTTATCGTGCGACGCGCGAGCTGCCGGCTGCCAGCAGCAGGTGCGTTGTAAATCACGTCACCAACAGGAGTTTGTCGTTGTTACCGCGAGGTGAAATATTCTCAAGTTTTTTTCTCCCCCCCCTTCCCATCAATGTGATACTGACGACTGGACAAATCAGGCGCTTCCTCCCGCACCACTCTCTCCCGACCGGCTGGGAGCGTATGGTGGGCGGGGCTCGGCCGGCTCGTCCCGCACGCGACAGATTGGATCGCAGCTCCTGGAAATATTTGCCGTGCCAATATGTTTTTTTTATTTTTTCTCTTTCTCTGGCGCCTGGCAGGCGGCGAAGAAAGGAAGAAAACACACACACACACACTGGTAAGGGGATGCGTGTGCGTGTGTGTGTGTGTGTGTGTGTGTGGGGTAGGTAGAAAATATCTCTGTTGCGTCCCCGGCGGCGCTTCATTAATTTTACAAACCAGTCCGGTACCGTCGAGGCTCTCGGTCGTGTCACAGTGACGCACGCACACACACGCACATGTATGCACGTGAGGCTGCAATGTTTGTGAGGTTGACAATATATGTATATATATATGTGTGTATATATATTTATATATATATATATATATATATATATATATATATATATATATATATATATATATATATATATATATATATATGTATATATATATATATATATATATATATATATATATATATATATATATATATATATGCACCAGGGCGGCCCCCTGCTGACAGTGTCTTCAGACTCCGCTGCCCAGCGACTCTCTGGCTGCCTCGGGCTTTTTCCTCGAGAGCAGAAAGAGCCCGAGGACGAGGCAGCTGCCGGGCCCTGGCGCTAACAGGCGCTAACAGACGCTAACAGACGGCAACGTGGAGGGCGAAGTACCTCCTGAGGCCGGGGTCAGAGGTCAAGGTTCGGCAGGAACGGGGGCAGCGCTGTCTGTTGCTGTGTTGTTCAGTTCACCTTTTAATTTGAGGCTTTGCGGGGGGGTGGGGCGACTCGTCTCGAATGGAACCCCCCACCCCCCCCGAAAACTCTACAAACAGAGTGTTTGGAGGGAGACAAAGAAGGACGAGTGTGTCCGTCCTGGGTGCGCCCTGGAAGCGCTCGCTGCCGCCGGTGACGGACCGAGGCCCCTGAAGCCCGGAGCCGAAGCCGGCCGGCGACGCCCTCTGACCTCGGAGGGTGGGGGGCGGGGGGGCGGGGGGTGGGGAGAAACCCACCAGAGAGTCAGAGAGTCGCTGACCTCCAAATCCCACGGCCGCCCCTCCGTAAGAGGCTTTGCTGCAGACCCCAGGCGGCTGAACAGGGATAATTTAATGAAACATTAGACGAGAGGCCCTCCCGCAGTCTGTTAACAAATTGCCCCTTTCTCCCCCCCCATTCCCCCCCCCCCTTTTTTTTTTCCCCCCTTTTTCTCCCGGAAAGCCAAGCTTGGCTGCCGTTTCGCCGCCTGAAGGAAAAGATGAGTGGAAATGGCCAGAATGTGGAGAGACAGTGTGAAAAGTGATGCAACTGAAAAGAATATGCATAGCACACACACACACACACACACACACACACACACACACACACACACACACACACACACATACACACACACACATATGCACACACAGAGTGGCGGAAGGTTGTTGGTGTTCCGCCCAAAAGGAGGCGGAAGGTTCACTCTGCGCCGCCGCCGCCGCCGCCCATGAACTTGAACAGGTGGCTTCTGGGTCATGGGCGCGGTGCCACCGTGTCAGCGGCCTCACCGGGGGGGCGACCCAGGTCTTCTCACTCCTGGTTGTTTCTTTCGTGGAAGCGGCGAGAAGCTTCACCCCCGGTAGCCTCGCCATCGCCTCGCCGTAGCTCCTAAGCTGCGGATTTAGAGGCGTCCGCGCGGCAAAGCCCCGAATTAGCTTAACGAGCAGAGCCGGGGACACATGACCGGCCGCTCACGTGGGAGTGAAAGTCAGCCACAGCACAGCGGCCGCGCCCCCCCCCCCCCCGGAGCCGCCGCTGAGAGGGTAGCGTGGCTGCGTTAGCGTGGCTGCGTTAGCGTGGCTGCGTTGTCGCTTCCCGCCCAAAGTGCACGGCTGTAAATCATACATGTCGGCTAATGGGACGAGGGCGAGGCCTCAATTAGTGAGTGAGTGAGGCGGTGAGTGGCGGCGCAGCGGTGAGCGTGCGTGTTCGCCGCTGGCAGGCAGGCAGGCAGGCAGGCGACACGCAGCGAAACAATGTCAGGCTTTATTATTTCACCGGCTTCGCTTTTACCCCATATATACTTAATAATTAGCTTTTTTTTTGCGGGGGGGGGACTGACACACTTCCTCCCCCGTTGCGACGATGAGAAATTCATTTTTTGTCATTTTTTTTTTTTTTTTTCAATCTGCAGAACTTCCTCATTATCAAACCAGCGCACCAGTGTTTGTTTACCACTGACATCTGACATTCATTAGCAAATGAATGTCAGATATTTTTTTCAGTTTTCACTTTTGATTTTTTAATGTACATTTTCTTTCAGCTCTGACCTTGGAGAGAGAGAGAGAGAGAGAGAGAGACACCGTACATCATAGAGGGCAGTGTGTTGGAAGTGCTGGATCTCTTGAACGAGGTCGTTGGGATTTTTGCATTTTTGTGGGAAACTTGAAAACCGGGCATTGTTTCCAATTTGAACGCTCAACTGGAACGCAACGGCGAAACTTTTCTCTCCCAACTGAGTGGATAATCCGTAATCTGTGACCGACCCAGAGTTCCTCGTCGTCTCCGCTGGCGTCGCTCCGAGTCCCAGCAGCAGTTTCTGTGTTTTCCGAGCGGCTTTCCCGCTGCTGCTGCTGCTGCTGCTGCTGTTGCTGCTGTTGCTGTTGCTGCTACTGCTGTTGCTGCTGCTGCTGTTGCTGTTGCTGCTACTGCTGTTGCTGCTGTTGCTGCCGCTGCTGCTGCTGCTGTTGCTGCTGCTGCTGTTGCTGTTGCTGCTACTGCTGTTGCTGCTGCTGCTGCTGCTGTTGCTGCTGTTGCTGTTGTTGTTGCTGCTGCTGTTGCTGTTGCTGCTGCTGCTGTTGCTGCTACTGCTGCTGCTGCTGCTGCTACTGCTGTTGCTGCTGCTGCTGCTGCTGCTGTTGCTGCTGCTGCTACTGTTACTGCTGCTGCTGCTGCTGCTACTGCTGTTGCTGCTGCTGCTGCTGCTGCTGCTGCTGCTGTTGCTGCTGTTGCTGCTGCTGCTGCTGCTACTGCTGCTGCTGCTGCTACTGCTGTTGCTGCTGCTGCTGCTGTTGCTGCTGTTGCTGCTGCTGCTGCTGCTACTGCTGCTGCTGCTGCTACTGCTGTTGTTGCTGCTGCTGCTGCTACTGCTGTTGCTGCTGCTGCTGCTGCTGCTGCTGCTGCTGTTGCTGCTGTTGCTGCTGCTGCTGCTGCTACTGTTACTGCTGCTGCTGCTGCTGCTGCTACTGCTGTTGCTGCTGCTGCTGCTGCTGCTGCTGCTGCTGTTGCTGCTGCTGCTGCTGCTGCTGCTACTGCTGTTGCTGCTGCTGCTGCTGCCGCTGCTGTTGCTACTGCTGCTGCTGCTACTGCTGTTGCTGCTGCTGCTGCTGCTGCCGCTGCCGCTGCTACTGCTGCTGCCGCTGCCGCTGCCGCTGCTGCTACTGCTCTGCTGCTGCGGCCGCTGCTGCTGCTGCCGCTGCTGCTGCTGCTGCTGCTGCTGCTGCTGCTGCTGTTGCTGCTGTTGCTGCTGCTAAACACGAAGCAACATGCTAGGGATGAGCGATCTTTCTTTCTGCTCTCTGTGGCGCTGATGTTTTTAGCGAGGTGCTAAACACGTTTTTTTTTTTCAGTGCGAAAATGTGCAGTTTCAAAATAAAATCCAAAAGGATGGAGTTGAATTGTTTCATATTTTTTATCGTCACTTTTATCGCAATAAATGCCAGACATTTATCATGATAAATTTTTAGTCCTTATCGCCACTTCCCCTACAACATACCTGTGTGTTTGGTCGTCGTCCTGCTGGTGGAAGTCGGATTTCGCGGGCCGACGGTCAAAGCGGCTGCCGACGGCAAACTGACGGCTCATAAAATCGCAACATTTTTCAGAATTCTCGAGAGGCTACGACAATATTCCGCCTCCATCGCCATGAAGCGACTCGGTGGGAGGAGCACCGGGAGGCTGATTGGGCCGTTTGGCGCCGCCCCGATGCGAGATCGTAACCGCTGAATCACCCCAGATGTGTGTGAGTGGCGTGCCAGCGAGTGTGCAGCGACTCTCTGAGTTGCTCCCGACACTCCTCCTGTACGGAAGGAAGACTTTTTTTTTTTTTTTTTTACGACGGGGGCTTTTTATCTCGTAGCGCTCCAGAAGTCGAGTCACCTGCCAAGAAAAGTAATAATACAAAAAAAAAAAAAAATTACTTGGAAAAAAACCAAACAAAAAAATCTTGCAGTCAGAAGGGAGGGGAAAAAAAAAATCCATTAACACATGACAGAGCGGCGCTGGGAGCGGCGCAATCTGGCGGCGTGCACGACCTAAACAGGCGCCGAGTCCCGAGTCGCAGGACACGGAAATCACATTAGAGGCACTGCAACCTTTGATCACCAGAAACCCCCCCACCCCCACCCCCCCAGGTTTAAACAAATTAAACAAAATATGATAAAAAGAAGCTCGGCGAGCAGGTATTGAAGGTGTGTGTGTGTGTGTGTGAGTGTGTGTGTCTGGACAGCTGAGTCGGATCCGTGTGTGATTGGTGTTGATGATGATGATGATGATGATGATGATGATGATGATCCGTCCATCATCCAGCCACCAACAAAAAAAGTGTGTTTCAAAACCACACATCTCCGGTCCTGATACAGGGGTGGAAGAAAGTTTTCGGACACCTCGTGCGCCTGTGCTGCATTGTGCTGCTGTGAGAATCAAAGCCCCGGGTGTGCCACTGCCGCCGCCAACACGACTGGGACCTGTCAGGTTTTAAGGGTGTCTGAGAACTTTTCTTCTCAGCGCAGGGCAGGGTGTTTCCAGCGCTGACGTTCCAAGCACGCTACACGGTGGCGTGTGGGATGAGGCGTTGCTGACGTCGCGTGGCTGAGGCGCGGGTCACAAAAACTTCTCAGAGAGAAGAAAGACACAGTACATCGGCCTCGACTTTGTGCTGTCGCCAGGCGGACGGTGGTGAACTCCTCTTCCTATTTCCCCCCCCCCCCCCCCCCCCCTGCGACAGTGACGGTCTACCCTCCCCCCCGCTTCGGCGGCCGCTGCGTCAGTACATCACAGTTTCAGCTCGGCCCGTCAGATTCCCTCAGGGTTGCAGAAGACCAGGCAGTATGGCGTGTGAACAACGCCATCTCCAACTGCACCGGTCTTCTGAAACGCTTCTTTTGCTTTCTCTCTCTCTCTCTCTCTCTCCCCCCCTGTCTCTCTCTCTCTCTCTCTCTCTCTCTCTCTCTCTCCCTCTCTCTCTCCCCCCCCCCCCGTCTCTCTCTCTCTCTCTCTCTCTCTCTCTCTCCCTCCCACTCTCCATCTCTCCCTCTCTCTCGCTCTCTCTCTCTCTCTCTCTCCCTCTCCCTCTCTCTCTCCCTCTCTCCCCCCCCCCCCCCCCCATTAATTAATAAATTAATTAATTTTATTTCTTTTTGCAACTTTCTCTGTCCCGGCACGGTGGTGGGGAAGAGACGGCAGCAGTTGCACCGACCCGCCTCCGGGGGCAACGCTGCGGCAGGCCGAGCCAGCTCCTCCTTGTTGCTAATGGATCTGCAGAACCCCCCCCCCTGCGATGAGGCGGCTGATGTGTTTATTCGCCACCCCAGGTGTCGGCCGGCGGGAGAACACAATCTTAAGTTCCTTCGATGCAGGAAACAAAAAACAAAAAACAAAAAAACAAACAAACAGAATGAGCTCCCCCCCCCCCCCCCCCCCACACACACACACACCCCCCCACCCGCTGTCAAGAGACCGAGTCTTGACCCCGCCATCGTCGCGGCCCCCTGGTGGCAGGAAGAGTATAGAAAATATATGAGCCAGAGAGCAGGAGTACGAGGAAACATGGAAATGAGGAATGCGGCATTTTGTTGGTTTTCTTTTTTGTTTTTCTTCTTTTTCATACATCTCATGTTTGCCATATTTGGTGAGGCCACACCCATTTGCAGCTCAAGAACCCCCGTCATCTTTGGAGCTCATGGTGTGTTTCCAGTGTATGCTAGGGTGAACTGTTTGGGATCCAGTCAGTATTGGTCACAAAGCTGATGAATTGTGTGTTTTTGTGTTGTTTGCAATTGTGATAAAAAAAAAAGAAAAAAAGAAAAGAAAATAAATGTATTCCTGATAGCTCAAGCCCCTCCCATTTGCAGGCCCCGCCCCTCCCATTTTTGAACTTCAGTCAGGGTGCGCTGGGCCACGGCTCGCAGTTCAGGGTTTGAGCCGTGAAGCTTGAAGCAGAAGCTGCTCATCTCGTGGCTCTTTGCCCCCCCCGCCCCCCACTGAGAGTCACTGGAGGTCCAGATGTCCCTCCTTCCTTGCTGACGCCTCAGCGTGTCAGACTGTGACCGGTCAGGAAGCTTTTCTTTTGAAGGGGGAAGAGTCAGCGCTGTGTGCAGGCTGCAGCTGTGGCAGCGACAGGAAGCTGCTGCTACGCTGCTCTGGAAAGCCGTGTGTTGTTGTTCTTGTCTGTGACGACGGAGCTCTGTAGCAGGGGTGTTTTTGTCTTTTGATTCTTTTTTGATCGTTTTTCTTCTTCGCGGCCAATTTTCACTTTCGCTGTAGGCGCCGCTGCGTGGAAACAGTCGGCGGACTCGGCTGCAGTCAGGTGTTAGCGACTTTTTCCGCGAGAATTCGCACTTTTTTTCCTTCTCCCCTGCGCTCCTGGAGGAGACGTGTGACTGACGCCACGAACCGGCTGCTCCGCTCCGGACCGACTGACTGACTGACTGACTGACTGACTGACTGATGAATAAGTGATGAGGCGGGCGGCATCACGTTTCCGCGTTAACCTTTCATCCGGCGCTAGCGCGATGGAAGCCGCGAGCAGCCGAGGGGCATCATTAGCCGGCGCGGAGCAACGCGGAGGCGCGTCGGCGCTTCCTAACTTTTCTTTCTCGCCGTTTAATGACGCCACATCCGGCGAGCACCCTTCACTCCGGGTGCACCTTTAAATACCTGAGTGTGTGTGTGTGTGAGTGTGTGTGTGTGTGTGTGTGGGGGGGGGGGCATGAACTCTTTCTTCCACCGCTGCATCACGTTAGCGCTGCTGCTAACGCAACGATGCTGGTTCCCACTCGCAGATTTTGCGGTTGAGTTGCGGTTTGCAGGGCGGCTGGCGGACGTCTTCTTCCTCTCCTTCCGCTTCCTCTTCCTCTTCTTCTTCTTCTTCTTCTTCTTCTTCTTCTTCTTCTTCCTCCTCTTCTTCTTCACTGCAGAGGAAGAAGCTTGGAGAAACGACTTCAAAGAAGCGGCCGGAGCAGCGGCTGCAATCAGATCTTACTTTGGCCTGATGATAGCGTGTGTCCCCCCCCCCCCCCCCCCCCCCCCCCCCCCGGCACCTCAACCCCAATCCACCGCCCTCTTGAGGCTGCGGCGAGCGGGAGGGAGGGAGTGTGTGTGTGTGTGTTATAAATTATGGATTTGGAACGCGAGCAGATATGGACGGCGGCGTTGTGCGATAATTGGCGCGGCACTTAGCGGCGAGCGAAGCGGGACGGTGGTCTGAGCTGATGTTTGCCGCAGGCAGCCAAAAAAATGAAATAAATAATATGAGATAATAGGGATGCACGTTATACCGAGAACAGATTTATCTTTATTCATTCTTAAATTTAGGTTCTCCTGTGGTTTGTGCACACCTGGAAGTAAGAAAAACACATTGTCCTAGCCAAATGTCAAGAGGTCGCTACTATTAGCAAAACAAAAACCAAAGAACTGTTCTTTTTCCAGAAATGCACATATACCACATATTATTTATTTTTTTCAAACAAACAAATGGCGTGTGCGTGACAATGAGCAGTGGATGCAAATGGCTGATATAAAATTAAATATATATATATGTATATATATGTGTGTATATATATGTATATATATATGAGAGGTAGAAAGAAAAAAACCCAGTGGAGGTGATTTTGACACGCCCCCAATCATCAGGTCGTTCCGCCCCCCCTGCAACGAGGGAGTTCAGTTTCTGACCTGCAGGGGGCAGAATGATTTCGGGGGGGTTCAAGGTTGGAGGAACCCCCAGAGTCCATGTAGAGGAACTATGACGGGAATAAAGCAGGAAGTGAGGGAAAAGCAGCCTCCTCCTCATCGCAGCTCCATGCACTGCACCATTAATGACGTGAAATTTAACACTTCTGATTGATTTCTCTTTTTTTTTTTTTATTTTCAATTTTCATGGTTTCCAGGGTGCTAATCCCAGTGCAAGACACCCGTTTATGTACATCAGCCCTCTGTGATGTAACCAAAGGGGGCCTCTCCAAGGTTAGCGATCCCAGCCCGACCCCAGCCGGGTCTGAGACCTCCTTGTTTTTCCAGGTCTAGCAGGGGGGGAGGGGGGGGGGCTGCAAACAGCGGGCTAAACACGCTGCTTTCTGGAAAGGAAATCTAACTCACTGCCTCAGTCGCACCATCCGTTTTCCAGGAGCTCCTGTGAGTCCTGCTGATTTACACAGTGCCTCCTGTGTGCGTGTGTGTGTGTGTGTGTGTGTGTGTGTGTGTGTGTGTGTGTGTGGCGTTCACGGCCTCGGGCTGTTTATTCTTCCACGAGCGGAAGAAGCTTCTCTGGGAACTCTGGGATTGTTTTCTTCTCCTCCTTTTTTTAATCCCCTCGGTTGTTGTCACCAATTGTCAGGACGCACCTTTTAATGTTTGTTCTTTGCTCTGTGTGAGAGAGAGAGAGAGAGAGAGAGAGAGAGAGAAATGAAAAAAAGAAAAGACAAAAGACTCAGGCGGCTCGGCTGTTGAACAGAGGTCAAAGGTCACGGTCGTTTCTCATTTTGCGCTGCTTGTTTTTCCCCCACAGGTGAGAGAGTGAGCAGACGAGGCGGCACACTCCTCCTGGGCACGCACACACACACACACACACACACACACACACACACACACACACACACACACACTGATAACACCTCATTGTGCTCCGTCCGTGGGAGGAGGGGAAGGCCTGGGATCAGCGGGGGGCCCGCGGGAGGAACTCAAGGTCAGTGCATGGTGCGCACACACACACACACACACACACACACACACACACACACACACACACACACACGCACACACACACAGCTGGGCTCACAACTCCACTTCCACGCTGTGAATGAAACCCTCTACTGTCTATTATGGTACTGCAGTGTATTTATACACACGCTATGAATATATTTCATGTCTTTTGATGAACGCCAGCACAGTGTGTTCACGACAACAACAGATATTTCTCCTCTTTTATCTCCGTCTCTCTCATCTCGCCGCTCTCAGACGCCTCCTCGTCTTCCATCTTTCCCTTCGCTCGTTATGAACACTGGCACTGTTTTTCTGTTTCAAGCCGATCTGAGGAGAACGGACCGGCGGAGGCTGGCAAAGTCCTCCGCCGCCGCGTCCAAGTCGGCGCCGGCCCGGCCCAGCCCGGCCCGCCCGGCCCGACAGCCGGCTGCCTGGCCGCCTCCTAATTGCGTCCCTGCAGATTTGCCTCCTCGCTGAGGATGTGGGTTAATTGCGCGAGAGGACGGCGGCAGCGGCGGCGGCAGCGGCCGTCATTAGGTGGCGCTGTGGGGCGCTGCTCCGCCTCCTCGTCTCCGGAGACTCTGCTACCTCCCCTCGGCTCTGCGGTCCCGTTCACCTTCTGCCTTCCTGTGTGAAGCTTCTCCACTTCCTTCTTCCGCTTCCCGCCTCGTCTTTTCCTCCCTCCGTCCTCTCTCTTTTTTAAATTCATTCCTGCCTTTTTTCCATTTTGATTTGCTTCCAGTCCGTCCATGACTCACCCCCTCCTCACCCCCCCAAATTATTTTTTGTTTGTTGTCATTTCTGAAAAAAAAAATATATATATATATATATTTCCTCCTTTTTTCCCTTTCCTTCCCATTTTTCCTCTCTTCTCGTGTCCTTTCTTTTCACCTGTCCCTTCCTTTGCTTTCTTTTCCTTCCACCTCCTCCTCCTTTATTTATTGATTAATAGTCTGTATCATTCTTTTTTCCATCTATGCTATTCTTGCTATTCATTACCTGTCATCCACTTCCTTCTTTCCTCCTTCCCTTCCCCTTCCCCGTTCCCTCGTCTTCTCCGCCTCTTCCCTCACTTCCTCTCCTCCCCCCTCCCCCCTCTACCTCTCCACCCCCCCTCCCCCCTCCGCCTCACGCTGGGCCGCTGACGGCCGCAGACGATGTTTCCTCACCTCTGACACGGAATATTTCCTCCCGCCGGCGGTGGATGATGACACCTGCGCTGCGTGTCGGTGGTCCGGGGGCGGAGTGAAGGACGCGCAGGGGACACGCGGACGCACACCGGTTGTGTTATCCGCAGGGAGGGGAAGCCGTTCATTCCGACCGGAGTGCGAACGGATCCCGGGTGGGAGGGGGTGGTGGGCGGGGCTTGGACTCGGGTTTGCTCGCGGCTCTGTGGGCGAAACGTCCGAATCATTTTCCCCGGCTCCTGTTTGTTTCCTGGTGGTGCATTTTGGGTAAAGAAGAACTGGGAGTGACCCGGCAGCAGAAACACACACACACACACACGACTGCGCTCTCATGAGTTTTAGAATGAAGAGGGGGGGAAAAAAAAAAAAAAGTTTGTTGGCGTAGACAGAAAATGAGAAGAAAACAGCTTTGGCTCCTCTAATGACAAGAAGGATAATTAAGTGTAATGAGCGTCGCCGCTTTGTTGCCTTTCACTTTAATTGTGTTGGATGCGGCAGCGACAGACTGAAAGCGGTTTGTGTTGATTTTCCTGCCGGCTTTTGTCGCGCTCGTACTTTTGGGGAGGGAAATAAAAACATCTGCGCCGCAACGCGGCGTGCGTTTATAACGACCGCAAAAAAAAGAGCCGCAGACACAAGCAAACAAGACAAGAAAAAAGGACAAAGACGGCAACGTCAACTCGTCCATCTCACCAACCAGAAAACCGAGAGCATTTCTCAGCCATTGGGTTCTGGAGCCGATCACCTCCTATTCAGCCGCAGCAGCTTCCAGAACCACAGAATAAGGGAGCCAGATGAAGAGACGTTTCTGCGAGCCTTGCTTGGAGAGATTATCGCCAAATGTTTTCTCAATGATTGGATTGCATCCGTGTGTATTTTGCAGTGAAATGAGAACAAAACAACTTTGACCTAATAATATCATAATATATATTATACTAATATTTGCATAACTTTGGCAGAGGTTTAGCCACACAGAACGGCTAGCCACGGGGTTTTGGCTAATATCGCCAGCTAGCTTCTGGGCTCAACGAGCCGCAACGATTCCGATTGGCCCGCTCGATAAAGTCCACGTCCCGGGATGAAATAATAACTTTATCCCAGCCAACCAGTTGGGTGTCATAGTGTGAGGGCTGTCGATACTGTAGGTACATCCCAGCGCGCTGGAGTGCAGTTCCCACAACGTGATTTATACTTCATTTCTATTGAATAATGAATTTCTAGTTAATAATCACTGGTGACAAATCAATATTTCAGCCTTCCTGAGCCCGGAGGACGATAACGTTTGCTCGATCCCGTCCAACGCGGAAGACTAATGGATTCACCCAAGGATGAGCGCGGGCGCACTCGCACACGCACTCGCACACGCACTCGCACACGCACTCGCACACGCCATACTAACAGTCCAATAAAATGAATTTCAATCACTGCCGCTGAAATATTGATGTGGCCTCAGAGAGTCAGCGGCCGAGTGGCTGAGTTACACTCCAACAGTCTCGGTATTTGATTTTAACGCGTTCACATTTTCATTTTAACCTCCATCACTTATGCGCTTTTATTTTTTTCCGTCTCCCAGCACGCCAGCTGTCCTGAGCAGAGACGGATGTTTCCATTCTGTCTATGCGCGGAAAAAACAAAAAAAAAAAACCTGAGCGGAAGGGACAAGAGAGTTAAGAGTTAAAGAGCGGCACAGTGACATCATCAGTGGTTTGAGTTGGAGCTGCGTCGACGGCACGGAATGTTCCTCTGAAGCTCCCGCTGATACAATGCAAAGCGTTGAGAGAGGGAACGAGCGAGAAACACAGCCGGTCCTCAGGGAAGCGTTGGAATGGACGGTGGTGGGAAAAACTCCCTGCGTCGAAGCTCCGACGGGGCAGCGCTCGCCGTGAAGCGGCGTAATTGAATGACAACATAAAGAAATAATAAAGAAGGTCGCGCAGTGAAAAATTCAGAGCCGCTCGGCACCGGCCGGGTGCTGCTCGGTTCCGTTTTTTTTTTTTTTTTTTTTTTTTTGTAGGAGCTCTGAGCTGCTGCAGCCTCCCTGGAACGCTGATGTCCAACTTTAAGATCAACGTGTTAGATAAAGCTGCTCCTGGTTACCCAACAGAGACGACAAGAGGAGGAGGGGCTAAAGCTCAGAGTTAAAAAAAAAAAAAAAAAAAAACGTTAAAAAGAACAAGAACCACCACTTCAAATAGACCGAGGCCGCTCCAACAGATTTTTTTTAAGGATTATTAATGAATTCATTGTTATTGTGCGGCGGAGATGCAGATGAGAGGCCGGCGTCTTGGCAGAGATAAACGCTCCAAACGCTTCCAAGCCTCGTCTTGTTTTGATGCGATAAATAGAAAAAAAAAGAAGGGGAAGATGAGAAGAAAAATGAAGTTGATCTGCTGCTGGATGCTCACATGGCAGCGACAACTGAAACTGGAGACAACAACAGCACTGATGACACTGAGAAAGACTGAGCAGCGGATTCTTCTCCTTCTTCTTCTCCTTCTCCTTCTTCTCCTTCTCCTTCTGCTTCTTCTTTGTTTCTTTTTCTTTTTTTTGTGGGCGCGTGCCGCAGTAAGTGCTGACAAAGCCGCTGATGTTTTATTGATCAAAGCAGCCGTCGTTTGGATGGATGAGCTCCCGTCGCCTAATTAACCGACGGCAGCGTGTGTGGTGTGTGTGTGTGTGTGTGTGTGTGTGTGTGTGTGTGTGTGTGTGTGTGTGTGTGGTGTGTGTGCAAATAGTCGCAAGCCGCTGAGATGTGGAGCAGCTTCTTCATCCCGTTTTTTTCCTGCCGCCTGTCCGTCCGGCTGACGGGGGAAACGGGACGTAATCAATCCTACCGTGGCGAAGCTCCGCCCCTTCGCTCTCCACCCCGCCCCCCTTCGGCCTCAGATATATTTTTAGGGTTGAGGGTCAGAACACAAAGTTGGGTCGGAGCTCCGCCTTCTTGATCCGTGCAGCTCTGGAAGTCAGCCCTCTGTGACGTCATAAAGGGGCGGAAACACATCCCCCCGCAGCCAGGTGTTGGCCCCGCCCCTCTGACACGGTCAGCCAGTCAGGCGGCCGTAAACGGAGGGCTACGTGCGAGGCAGAACGAGTAGAATTTCCTGCTCTCCAATCCCTGCTGTGAAATAACAGGAAGAAATAATTCATAATTCAAAGAAAATATAAAGTTTGATTGAAAAGAGAAGTTCTGGATAATTACACCAGAACGACGGACACGCCCAATCAGATTAAAGCCACAAGGAAAGGAATACAATTTGGAATGAGTTTGATTGAAGAGCTGATATAAAGCTGATATTATCTGCAAATATTCTCGACATCTTCTGACACAAAACAAAGAACAGAATCCCACATCCGACCGCATGAAATCAGCGTGTGGGCTTTTGTTTGCATTTCCATGGAGAACTGATGAAAACACAGGAATCAGCCGCCACTGGGGGGGGGGTCAAAGATCAACCAAAGCACGTCCATCCCAAATTTAGACTTTTGTTTTTTCTCACCCACCGACTCGCTGCCAATAGCAAACACCTTCAAAACAAGATAAAAATTAAAAAATAATATTAATAATAATGATAGTAATCATCGTTTTTCCAGGTTTTTTCACGTCAGCCGACTTCCCCTCTGATTCGCCCTGACAGGAAGCAGGAAGTCTGAGGACAATCGACGTCAGTCAGTCGTTCGGGTCGTAAACGCGCAAATGCACGTGATGACGGCGGCGGCGGTTGACCTAATTATAGGCGCTTGTTTCTCACCCTGGCTCAACAATAGCCGGCCAGTTAATAACGACCCTTTGATGTTAATAGAAAACGTCTCGGCGTTAATTAAAACTCCGTCTTGACGACAAATTAATTGGCTTCCTGCGCGAGGGGCCCCGGCGATGCCGATTCCAGCCTCCGTCGAGGAAGGAAGGAGAAGAAGAAGAAGGAGAAGAAGAAGAAGAAGAAGGAGGAGAAAATAAAACTTTTGGATTCACGTCTTTGTGTTTCTGAGAGGGTTTCCTCCCCCCCCCCCCCCCCCGCCTCTGAAAACTAAAAGTTGGTATGAAAGAAGAGGAGGCTGGACGACGCGGCGCTACCAGAGATTAGCATGTTCTCGTGTGCGGAACGCCGACCTTTTTCAAATGCCATCCTTTGTCACCAAACACCGACAAGTTCTCCGCCACCTGCGCGCAGAAACTCTGCCGTCTGAGGGAAAATGAATGCTGTTTTTTGTTGGTGGCGCCGGGCAAAAACACTCGCCCTGACCAGCTGCGGAGCGAGCATCCGTCTACAGCTGCGCTTCCACAGCTAGCGAGTAGCGGAGAAAAAACTCTAGCTTTGCTGGGATCAGACTGACGAGCTGTAGCATCCACACTGACACAGAGTTTTGCAGTATTCACCCTTCTTCCTCTTTACCGCACTCTGATTGGTCTGCTCGAACTCTGGACACTTTAAATAAAAAAAAAAAGCTTAGGTCACACAGCTTTTCAACGTGGCTCTGCAAGTCTCAAAGATATCGCTTCCTTGTGGTTGGTTTGGGAGTTAACATTTTAAACTACTTCCTGCCTCTGCTCACAACTTGAAGAACCCAGGCTGTCGCACCGGGATCGTCTTTAAAACGATTCAAACTTGAGCGTGTCAAGGTGGACGTGTGAGATTTCACTCTGGCACCCTTCAAAGGTTGATGTTTTGGCGAGTCAAACAGCCTCTGCTGAGTCACATCCGTTGACTCCGCTTCGCGCCCCGTGGCCCGAACGCCTCTCTGCGAGTGGCGACACTGAGCCGTTTCCCTCTAATCTACTACTTCTTGTTGACTCGCACCTGCTGCCGCCACAGCCGCCGCCGCCGCCGTCGCCTCCCGCTGAACAAAACTTTGGAGGTGGAGTAAGGCGAAGCGGCTAATCCCGCTGCGCCGTCCTCTGCATGCTGCCGGCTTTGTGTAAACAGCGGCGGCTTTGCGCGGCTGCGCGCTGCGAGATAGAATGATGTCAAACATTAAGCTTGTGTTTACGTGAGATGTATGAAAATATATACACAGAAATATATTTTAATTTCTCGGTTGCGAGTGTGAACAGTCCGTTTTCGGGCGTAATCCGTCCAGCTTACTGATCGCATGCAGCCTAGCGTTAGCCGCATTAGCCGGCGTGCGACAAGCTGACGGGAAACTGATTCCACGCTGACAAAGAGTTGATTTGTCCCTCACCTCCGCCTTTGCACAACCCCCCCACCCCCACCCCACCCCTACCTCCACCTCGTGCCTGTCACCCAGCTAAAGTATTCCAACCTGTGTTTACCTCCGCGTGCGCGGCGACGGGATCCGCCTTCATCGTATGTTATGCATGTAAATCAGTCTATAAATACAGCGACTCATCTCTGCCCGCATCGCTCTGTCAGTCCGCCGCGGCGACGGTGACACGCCGCGCGCGGGCTGTCGACTTTTTGAAGTGACGCCTCTGCAAATGAAAAAGAATAGAAAAAAAAAAAAAAAAAGCCGCTGCAGCAGCGGCTGAAACATCCAGGCAGCGAATGAGGGTGGGGGAAGGTTCCCCAAGAAGAAGAAGAGGAGGAGGGGGAGGAGGGGGACGAGGAAGAGCCGGACGTTCTGAGATCAGATGGACACGAAGTGACAAACTGTCACGTAGCGCCGTCATCGCTGCCGCTGCTAGCTTGTTTAGCTAGCCAGCGGAAATGACCAAATTCTTTGAGATGTCGCTGAATTAGGCGGCGGGCTTCCGGCAGAATTTCAATACAAAAAAAAAGCAGCGAGAAGGGAAATGTAAATGCCACGTCGACAGCAGCAGGGGGCGCTCACCACACCAAGCTTTCTTTTTCGGGTCTGCCGTGTCATGCGTGTGCGACGGTAGCTCGGTAGAGCGGATGTCATCCCGTTGAGGCAAAAAAAATGTTTATAATAATAATAATAATAATAATAATAATAATAATAACAATAATAATAATAATAATAATAATAATAATAATAATAACAATAATAATAATAATAACAATTGAACAAAGGAATAAAAACAGAAGAGGACGTTTCTCAGACCCTCACTCAGACTCGACCCCGCCGCGCCGCTGCAGTTACCACGGAGTGATTAAACGTCTGCTGCTTGGAGTCGAGGCCGAACATCACTTCCTCGTGAGCAGATCCCTTTTCGTCCTGTTTTTTTTTTTTTTTTTTTTTTCAGTTTTTTTTTCGCTCAAACACAGATGAATTATGTAGCGGCGGCTCAGTGAAGCTCGTCCCCAAGCTGTGCCAGCGATGCCGCAGAGCTAAAGATAGAGTTCACCTCCCTCCCCCCCAACACACACACACACACACACACACAAAGCCCACAAGGTTAGAGAGACACGCCGGGCGTCAGGGGAGTGCACGTGCACGTGCACAGCGGTTTGTCTGAAGCCGCAGATAGAGAAGCTGCAGCTGCAGCAGGCACGGATGATTCAAAAGTCATTCGGGTCATTTGAGGATTCTGGAAAAGTGAAAAATTCACCTCTGAAATTCCTTCGTTTGGCGATTTTCCAGGGAAAACGGGATGTTTTGACATTAAGGACGTCTTGGAAACGCCGCACTGTTGGGGCACACAGCGCCACCTGTGGGCACTTTCTGATGCGCCATTGCTCGAAACGTGTAAAACCAGAGCCAGTCATCTGATGACTGACCAGACAAGCTGAACTGGCCTTCAAAAAAAAAAAAAAAAAAAAACCCTGGCTCCTCCCCCCCCGGCTGTGTACTACCCTCTCATTGGTCGACCCCAGGTATCAATATTGAGACTGCGCTAGCTTGTTTAAACTCACAGAGCTTCTCGCTCGTGCTTAGTTTTGCAATTTCCTTACCCATGGTGAAACCGCATGTGTTTTGCGTCTGACCACGCCCACTCCTCCTGGCCACGCCCATTCTATCTGGCCAAGCCCACTCCATCCATCGGCTCGTCTCTGTAGTCAGGTGATATCTCAGGGTTCGAACTCTGCGTCCGCGGAGACGGAATTCGTTGGTTAGCATTCAGCCGTCGCCTTGCTGCTCGGATCAAAACATCAGCGCGAGAGAGGGGGGTGGAGCCAGCGGCGCGAAAACGTGGCCGGCATGCTCTCCCAAGGATTCCTGTCTTTCTTTTTTTTTTTGCGGCTGTCGCGGCCCCCAAATCCCCTGCAGATGGATGATGTGTGGGCGCACTCGGCAACCCGCCGCATTATTATGACGGGGCTGTTTGCAGAGAGAGAGAGAGAGAGAGAGAGAGAGAGGGAGGGAGGGACAGGGGCGGTCGGGACGTGAGGAAGGCGCTCCGGCGGCTTTGATGATGATCCGCCCCCGCGTGTTAGAAATGATAATAGTGGCAGCCGAAGCCCAGACTTTGGCAAAGACGAGACAAAGTCAGCGGAAAAGTGCGTCTCCGTGAACCTGGCGGCAGGTAGAGACTCCGCCTCTTCAGGTAGCGATGGTCCAGCAGAGCTGCAGGACCCACCAGGGGGAGTCGTTGCCGGTGATTCACTGCCACATTGATCTCGCTTGAGTCCTGACTTTTTATCCCGTCGCTAACTCAGTCTTTGAGATGTGAGATTTTGTCTCAATTCAACATAAACCACGTAAAAGTCATCCTCATTTGGGATTTCTGGAAAAAAGATAAACCTGATCCTCGCTGACCGATGTGTGCGGGCCGCTGAGCGAGGGTCTAATTCACTGCTGCCAACACCAACAACACCACTCGACAAGTTGCGCTCCGAGGCCGCTCCATTTCCCCCCCGGCCCTCCGTGAATTTCCCACGGCCGCCCGCTGCTGCTGCTGCTTGAGCAGGAAAAAAAAATAATTTCTTCAGCTTCCCTCCTCGGCCTGCGATTGGCCGCCTCCTGCAGAGGTGCACGAGTGTCAGACGTGACTGATTAACTTCTTCCAGCTGAAGGACTCAAGAGTCCACGGCCGTCCAATCAACACCCCACCACCACCACCACCACTTCCTCTGGAGGTGTTTATGAGCTGCGGCCACGCCGGCAGTATTTCAGCCGTGGACTTAAAGCAGGTTGCCGGGGGTAAGAGCCCCGGGCGGCGAGGGCAGACGAGGTCGGATTTACTCCTCTTGGACGTCACCGTGCGACGCCGGGTCGTAAATCTGAATGGAGAACCGAGAGAGAAAATCTCCGCCTACTTGCCTCATGCACAGTGGGATCTCCGCTCACTTGAGTTCAGCTCAAGGACGGGGGGTGGGAGCACATGGCGCCTCCTGCAGGAGGGTAGAGGGACGTCGTGCGCGTGGAGAAGCTAGAAGCAGGAGACGAGATCCGATCAAGAGTGTCAGGATGGAAAAACCAATGCACGGCAAAACTTTCTTTCATTTTTTAAAATTTCAATTTTTTTTTTCTTGGATTTTTTCCCGTGAGTCGGCGCGATGCGAAAACGATCTGCGGATCTGCAGAGTCTCTCCCGGAGTCTCCGTAAATCTTGTTTTTCTCTGTCACTGTTAAATGAGCCGCAGCGACCTGGCGAGGATCTGATCTGTCCGCTCCTCCTCCTCCTCCTCCACCTCCTCCACCCCCTCCTGCAGCTTCTGGCCTCGTCCTCCCTCTGCAGCCGGTAAACATGACGGGAAAAAAAAAAAACAACAAAAAAAAACAAAACAAACAAAACAAAACCTTTTGTCCGCCTCGCCGCTCTGATCCCGTCGCAGCGGAGGAGCAGCAGCAGTGGATTGTGGGAGGACGGCGTGTGTGCGTGTGTGTGTGTGTGTGTGTGTGTGCGTGCGTGTGTGCGTGTGTGTGTGTGTGTGTGTGTGCGTGCGTGGCTCGGACACGCTGGCAGAATCTGGATGAGGAGATGAATTAATGTCCAGCAACTGGCCGCCAGCTGTTCCGGCAAAATAAAGCAAAAGTCCTTTCAAACTTCTGAAAGAGGAAAAAAACAAACAAGGCAAAAAAAAAAAAAAATTAAACAGCTGTTTTCTGTTTGTTTTCCCAAAATCCCCTTTTTACTCAGAATTCCTCAGAAGGGGGCGGAGCCTGTTGTTTTCCGATCTGTTGGATTTGGATCCTCTGTTGGTTTGAATGCTGTTTTTAACAAGGCTCGTCTCTCTCTCTCTCTCTCTCTCTCTCTCGCTCCCCCTCTGCAGGAACCCACAGCAGGTCCCTGAAGAACACGAAGCTCCAGAGACTCAACATGTGTTTGGACACCTGACCAGAGCCGCCACTCGTCCCGTCGCTGTGAGTACCGGAGCAACACACCAGTTTTGTTTGATTTTTTTGATTTTTATTTCTTTTGCTTCATCTCCATCTGCTAAAGAGCCCGTGGAGAGAGACAGAGTGAGAGTGAGAGAAAGAGAGAGAGAGAGAGAGAGAGAGAGAGAGAGAGGGCAGGTGATTGGCCGAACCACCTGTCCGTCACAGCTCAGGGTCGTCTCCCTCACCAGGAGCTTCCGTCCAGTCACAGTTGGAGCGGCTCTCACGGCCTAATCTGCCACTTGTATTTAATCCAGGTTACCTGAGCTCACGTTAGCCTGGTGGCTAATGGCTAAATCAGCCATATATACACACACATACACACACACACACACACACACACAAATACACAAAAGTATTTGCCAAAGCGTAGCAACAAAGAATTCTCATTTAAAAAGTCTCATCGGGCCCCTGTGGTTCAGGAGATGAAGGTCGCTGGTTCCATTCCCGGTACCCTCAGGCAGAACGTAGTGTGAAGAGCTCTGATTGGTCGGCAGCAAGGAGCTCCTGCGGCTCTTCAGCTGCCTCATCCTCTTCTCCGCTCCCCCACGAAGGAACATGGAACACAATAAAAAAAAAAAAAATGCATACGGATGGATATCGTTACCGGTACTGATACTCCTTTTGGTACCGGCTATGTCCTTATCGGTACTCTCATTGATACTACCACATGTAATTTAGTGTTTAAAAAAAATGCTATCATCATCATTTTGGCGAGTGTGACTGGGGTCTGTATGGGCGGAGCTGTGGTGGAGTGTGACTGGGACTGGGGTCTGTATGGGCGGAGCTGTGGTGGAGGCGCTTGGTTCGTGCCACCTACAAGATTAACATATTAGCGCCGGTGATAAAATGGATGCGCGATCCTCGCAATACCAACAACCTCAACGATTGCTATTCTTACCGTGACTTGACGATGTGTAAGGGTCCAGGAGGCGGCACTGAGACGGGCTCGGCGTCGCCGTTCTTTCTTCATTGTAGCTGTTTTGTCGGGTCAGTCAAACACTCCGCACCCCCCCCCCACCTTCAAACTAGGACTCCGCTGCAAGTGCTTCCATCAGGTTGCTGCTGCCCCCCCCCCGTTGGACGCAACGACTGTCCGACAAATATTGCATCATTCGCTGTGGTTTAATGGGCCACACCTCCACGCGTTTGTTAGCGAGAGCGGCGCTATGTCGGCGTCGGCAGCGAAAGAAGCGATAACGGTATCGTTCTGATCGGGAACTAATTAGGGAGTGGGAACTGGGAGAGAAAAAACAAAAACGCTACATGGTTTTCATCCCTCGTCGTGGGGGCCGTCCAACGCCTCCAGTTTTTCAGGCACAGACACTCACTCGGGCAAAAACCCAGCGAGCTTTACCCATGTACAAAGTTGGACCAGGGCCTCGAAAACCACCTCTTCCTCCTCCTCCTCCTCCTCCTCCTGCAACCCCCCACCCCCATCCCTGAGGGAGGAGACGCTCAGGTTAATCCAGGCTTGCTTGGAAACCTGCTTTTTTTTCAGGGCAAAGAAAACAGATTTGCAGCTCAGGTAAAGTGGCGGCGGCGGCGGCGGCGGCAGCGGTGGCGCCACCGGCAGAACGCACAAGATTAAACGCAATCTGCCCGCAGAATTAATTTGATTTCCTCCAAAAAAACGGAGGGAGAGAGAGAGAAAAAACAAACCCTCAGCAGCCTGTTGGCCGCTTGTGAAGGTTCCTCTTATTCCGGCACAGATGGATCCGTCGTTTAATGACTAAAAGCAGTTGCCAGCAGAGACAGAAGAGCAAGAGCCGAGTAAAAGGAACATTTTGCGGGAAAGTAGGGCAACGAGGACGAGGCCCCGCCTCCGTCCGTGTAACTCCGCAATCATTACCAGACATGAGAGTTCGGAATAAAACACGACTGTGGACGGGAAAGTGAGCGTGGTGGAGCCGCTCCAGCGTTTTTAAGAGGAAAATGTTCTGGTCGGCTCCTCTTTGATGGAACATCTTGCTGCCTAATTATAGCGCCTGGCGCTCGCTGTCCGCCGGCTTTTTTTTTTTTAAATTTTATATATATATATATATATTTTTTTCCCGGTCGCGCCGCTTCAGAGCTGCTTTGGTTACGCCGAGGCGTGGCAGACAGGAAGTGAGAGGGTTCGGTCAAAGCATCATCGCGCTCTGTTAAAGTAGTTTGATTTTCCGATGTGTCGATGAAGAAGCGCTGACAAATCCACGGAATGCATTTCCTAAATCTTTTGGAAACTCTTTGCTGATTGGGCAGACTTTTAATTTGAAAAGGAGCCAGCCAGAGCGCTTCACTACCAGCGCAGTGTTTGGCGCCAAACCGAGGCTTCCTATTGGTGCGAGGACTTCTTCGGCTTTTAATGAGGAGATGTTGCCTAGCTCCATGGCTGTCTCCAGATTCAGACGGGCCGGGCTCCTCATTTGCTTCCTGGTTCTGTCACCCCCTAAGCCCCGCCTCCAGCTCCTCCTCTCTCCTCCCCGGTTACGCCGATTGGTCCGGTCGTACTCTGGCGGGATGAGGCCCGATCGATGGACGTCGGCTCACAGGGGTGTCCCAGTTCTTCTTTTTTCTTCTGTCAAATCAGCCACGTTGCTTGCAGACCTCCTGGAATCCCTGAATGAGGTCCATTGTGTCTTCGTCAGGGTGTAAATCGTCGGCGCTTTTCTTTTATAACAGACGCATCGATTCACAATCGTTCTTCTGCTTTTGCAACCCCCCCCGAACTCTGTTGACGCTCCCCGACGTTCAGCACCTCCGAATATGCTCGAGTTCCTTTGACTGACCTTTGGTGTTTCCTCTTCTGCGCTCTTTCATTGAGCTCGCCTCCGCCGGGGGTTTTCAAGTGTGTGTGTGTGTGTGTGTGTGTGTGTGTGTGTGTTTAAAGTAGTGCGACCAAACTCGGCGATACAATATCGTTCCCGCCGCCGTGAGACTGTGCAGCTTTATAAGGTCAAGAGTGGAGGCGCTGTCATCAGACGTCCCTCAGGGCTCCTCCCATCCGAGCCTCCGTCGGCGCCACTCGTTAAGTTTTCTCCTCCAACTTCTCTCCCCCCCCCCCCCCCCTCTTTTCTCTTTTTTTTTTTCCACAGCCGTCAGCTGGCTGTGACCTCCGGGGACGTGCACACCCACTTTTGTAAAAGTCGCGCGGCGCCTTCGAGAAAGTGTCATCCGCTTTTAGAAAGCACGAGAGCGGAACGGAAAATTTGTGACGATCGTTTTTTTTTTTTTTTTTTTTTTTTCTCTGTGAAATTTGCGCAGATGCACGCGCCGAGATCCTGCTTCTTTTTTTCCTTTGGATGATGTCACGTGATGCGGGGTTGCGAATGGGGCGCAAGTCTTGTGCTGGTGTGCAAAAAAAAAAAAAAAAAAAAAAAAAAATCCCGAAGCCGGGAGTTGTTGCGGGACTCGACGATCCTCAAGCTTCCATCTGGAAGCCTGGAATGACTGACACCAATAATCAGGCGGCTCCTCGGGAAGAATATCTCCTCCATCTGTCCCGGTCTGACAGCCCGCTCGTAAAGGGAGGGAAAAAAACAAAAAAAACGTTTCTCCATAGCGCAAATTACTGTAAGCCATTAAGTAGAAATAGATTTGCAAAGCACTCGAAAATCACATTATAGCAAAAAGATTAATCATCAACATCTCTTCCAGTGTTTTTCTTTTTTCCCTCCCTGCATTATTGCCGTGAAGACGTATTGCGGCTATTAAAACGTGGGAACTGGGAGCTTCGCAGCAGGGCGGATGATGGCGGCCAATGTCACAGTGGTGGCGCCACCTACTGGTCGAGCTCATGTTAGTTTTTTTTTTTCCCTTCATGACGTCGAAAGAGAAAAAAAAAAACCATGGTTGCCGGGGGTTCCTGGGCTCCCTGTCCTCTTCCTGCCAGCATCCTCTTCCCCCAATCCATCCATCCACTGGTCCCTGCCCCCAGCCCTCCCTGCACCAATCAGAGCTCTCTAATCCTGCTCATTAAGGCAGCAACCCCCTCCAGGCCCTCGTTACTGTACATCCAGGAGCCGTGACTTTCATCTCTGGCAGCGCTCGCATGCCATGAATCTGCCGTGTGTGTGTGCGTGTGCGTGTGTGTGTGTGTGTGTGCGCGTGTGTAGGCTTTGATGTGGGCCCGTTCTGAGCTTCGGCTCGGCGGCGGTCACATGACACACTTACCTGCCAAGCCTGTTTTCCTGCAGAACGGAATCCGCAGCTGCAGAGTTGCAGATCAGGTTTTTTCTGTTTTGACGATGTTTTGGCTGCCGGGCAGGATCAGGATCAGGATCAGGATCAGGATCAGGATCAGGATCTGGGTCTGGGTCTGGGTCTGGGTCTGGGTCTGGGTCTGCCTGCGCACTCGCCGCTGGCACGCTTTTGTGTCGTTTTTATTTTTTTCCCCTCCCTCTCAGGGTTCTTGTGTTGTGTTGCGTTGCACAAAAAAAAAAAAAAAAAAAAGAAAAAAAAAAAACAGCAATGTGTCAGCCGCTCTGTCAGATGATGTGGGATCGGAGGCAGCGGAGCGAGGACGGCCGAGGCCGTCGGCTCCATCGGCTCCGTCGGGAGGGGCCGAGGCGGCAGGTGTCGTGTGTAATGTTGCGTTTACAGGCTACACAGGAACGTGGGATGTTTTCCAGCATCCCCCCCCCCCCCCCCCCCCCCCAGCTTCCCCACCCCTTTTTTTTATGTAAACGTTATCAATAGTTTTTCCTCCTCCTCCTCCACCTTCTAGCGCGTTAATTAAAGCCAGTAGTCAGATAGTGACTCGGCCCTGATTGGTTGAGGTTCGTTCCGGGTTGCACCCAGGGTGATTTTTTTTTTCTTCTTTTTTTTTGTAATTTCTTTTACATGTATAGAGTTATTTGAATGAAAATAACCTACAATATTTGATATAATCAGTCGGTTTTATGTCTTTGTCTCCCTCTTTGGTTGCAGATCAGAGTCTTGTCCCGTGTAGCTCAGTCCGTGTGGGGTGTGTGTGTGTGTGTGTGTGTGTGTGTGGGATGGGGGGGGCACTATCTACATTCTGGCAACGCAGGCTGACGTACGTCCGTACGTCCGGTGTTAGAACTTCCTCAACAAAATCTCAGAGCGGCGCCGGAAGGCAGCAGAGAGTCGGGCCTGAAGAATACAAATCATCTGCGGCGGCTTTTGTCCCGGAAACATGTTCGGGGTGATAGCAGCGTTTCTATTAATAGAGCTGGAGGAGGAGGGGGAGGGGGAGGGGGAGGGGAGAGGGGGGACGCAGGGTTAAATGTGTCTGACAGGTAATGCAATGGAACGGGTGGGAGGAGCTGGCGATGACTCCGCCCCCTCCTGTGGCACAGCAAGTGTGACTGATTGAGGTGGGAGGGTGGTGGTGGTGGTGTGTAGTGGTGGTGGGGCTGTTGAGGGGGGTGGGGGGGGGTCCTTCATTGCCGTTGTATGAGTTGTTTTTTTTTGTTTGTGTTTTTCTTCAACAAAACACACAAAACGGAAACAAAAAAATCATCATGATGGAGGTGATTTTGTCGAAGCAAAAAAAAGAAAAACTGTCCCATGTTTGCGAGCGCAGCAGAAGTTGCTTTCACCCGAGATGTTCCTCACATCCACAATTTTTGCTCAGATCCTCAGATCTTCCTCAGATCTTCCTCAGTTCTGCCTCAGTTCTTCCTCAGTTCTTCCTCAGATCTTCCTCAGTTCTTCCTCAGTTCTTCCTCAGATCTTCCTCAGTTCTTCCTCAGTTCTTCCTCAGTTCTTCCTCAGTTCTTCCTCAGATCTTCCTCAGTTCTTCCTCAGATCTTCCTCAGATCTTCCTCAGTTCTGCCTCAGTTCTTCCTCAGTTCTTCCTCAGATCTTCCTCAGTTCTTCCTCAGTTCTTCCTCAGTTCTTCCTCAGATCTTCCTCAGTTCTTCCTCAGTTCTTCCTCAGTTCTTCCTCAGATCTTCCTCAGTTCTTCCTCAGATCTTCCTGCTGGTTCCAGCAGGAACTTCAGGCTGAGCCTTAAGCTGTTTAGTCGGTGGCTGAAAACAGCCAACAACAACAACAAAAACCCGCCGCATTTCTGATGGATTCAAAGGTGTGCGTTGTCCCCCCCCCCTTCCCATCCTTTGGCTCCTCGGAGGAAAACAGTTTTCCTCTCTGCCACACTGCGGCCAGCTGGCTCCTCTCTTTCATCGCCGTCCATTTTTCCACTAATACCTCTCGGTAAAAATAGAATCTGGATCTCGACCCCCGACCCGTCCGGACAAAGGCGGTTCGTTAGCACTTCACCAGGACGACAGCTTTTCTGGACGTCCATGAAAGAAAAAGAAAAACTCACCAGTTCCTACCGGCGAGCTGCCGAAATCATTCACTCCGCCAGAGACTTTCTTTCTTTTGTGTGTGTGTGTGTGTGTGTGCGTGTGTGTGTGTTTCTCCTTAATTATGTCCTCCGCTCGTCACCTTCCTCTCTTCCTTCCCTGCTGTCGACCGTTTTCAATATCAAACACGCCTGCTTTTGAGATTCGACGCTTCTTATTTTTCCCCTCCCTCCACTTTCTGGGGAGGAGGCGGGAGGGAGGAGAGGAAGTGGGAGGGGTGTTTTGACCTAATAACTAAGTAAGGAAGTAAGTAAATAAATAAAAATAAATAAATAAATGCCAATTTTGGCTCCCCTGCTGGGTCACAGATCTGCTGAACTTCCTGGTGGGAGGAAAAAAAAACTCCAGATGGCGGCAGCGGTGGTGGCGGCGGCGTTTACTCCAAACTGCCGTCAACATCCTGGCAGCCCTTTAATCGCTGGGACACAGTGACGACACAGTGACGACACAGTGACGACACAGTGACGACACAGTTTTGCTCTCCTGAGTCGGCCACGCCACCTCAGAGTCCTGCACTGCCCTTCACCGGGCACTAGGTGGCGACGGAAATGGGTTTTTTTTGGGCGCTGCCCTTTAAAATTGTGCTCTGTTTGGCGAATGCATTTTTTTTTTTTTTTTCCCGATGCAAAAATGTGCTTTTTAATCCAACAATTTTCAGCAAGAGCTGAGTTGTTGTTGTCGGTTGTCGTCCTTTTCCTAGACGTGAAAGAGAAGAAACGTGTGGGGGTGTGGGGGGGAGGGGTAAACAGCATCTGTTTTTTGTTATGTTTATTTTTCATTTTGTCTTTTTTTTATTGTTATTATTTTGTGCGAGAATTTAAATGTGAGGCTGGAAATTTAACAGGGACATAAAACCTGCGAGCGACTCGCTTTCAGACTGGAGAAAAATGTTGTCATCGGTCCAGCGTGATGATTTGAGGAACGACCGTCTGGGGGGCACGGTGTGTGTGTGTGTGTGTGTGTGTGTGTGTGTGTGTGTGTGTGTATGTGTGTGTGTGTGTGTATTGGGCAGCAGAGGCCGCCACTGATACCGAGCAGCCACCTGGGCCAGGTAATGACAACGTGCGCGAATTAGATAAACCTTTCTCTGTTTTTTCTCTCTTTTTTTTCCTCCCTCCATCACAGCCAGCTGCTTCCTGCCAGCTGGAAAATGCGATTACAATTTTTTTTTTTTTCCAGGCGAAACCGATGCGGATGAAACCTCGGCCGATGGTCAGTTGTTTGGTCGTTGTTAGCTCGAGTTTTAAAACCCGGCTTCACACAAAAAGCGGCGTCCGCAGCGTCAGTTTTGACTTTCCAGCTGAGGATTCCCATTTGTTTTTTTTTGCAAACGAAAAAAGTCAATAAAGACTTTTTTCGTTTATTTTGCAGAGCGCAGATGTTGGCACGTGAGACGTTTCCGGCCAGTTTGTCCCGACTTTTTGTTGCTTTTTTTAAGGCCTTCAGTCCGAAAGGAGGCACCACAGCTGAAAGTAGCAGCTGCTTCCTCGTTGGCTTCACGGCCGCAGCAAGGCGTTAAGATGTGGGACAGTCAGGACGGGGGCAGGGGGGGGGGCGAACCCAAAAAAGCATTGCGTCCAAGTTTTTCACCTTTTGTTGCTTTGTGTTGCGGTGTTTGTGTGACGCTGCTGGACTGAACCTCTACGTTCTACTGTACACCTTGGCCTCCCTTCAGCTGCTGCTGGTCTGCATCTCCACCCCCCCCCCCCCAAAAAAAAACAAAACCTCCAGCAGGCGTCTCACCTCCTGGCCGTCCACCACTCGCTCACTCGCTGGCTCACTCACTCACCCACTCACTGTTGGTTGTCACCACTGTGTAAACGCACAGACCGCCCTGCGGCGGTGTTGTTGTGGGCTTTGCGCCGAGCGCCCCCCCCACCCCCCACCCCGGCCCCTCGGGGATGAAATCTGCAAATTGGTTTGGGACGAAAACAAAGTGGCCCAGGTGTGAAACGGCAGCAGGCTTCAATTTGCGGGACTGTTTAGGACGGCCGTAAAAAGGAAAGGGAAACGAGCGGCGAGCGGCGAGCGGCGGCGGGAGAAAACATGCGAGGGCGAATTGGAGGGTTGGCGGAGAAAAGCGACGGCTGGTAGTGGCAACACAGGGCAGCAATTCAATTGTTTTTGTTGTTTTAAAGGCAGTAAGCCATGAAGGGTAGAAAACATCTGAAGCTCTTCTCACTTTTTGACCCTCGGCAATGAGTCTGTGGCTTAAGACCCCCCCAACCCCCCGACAGGCGCTGCTTCCAATCAGATTTTTAATGTTTTATTTATTTATTTATTTATTTGCCCATGCAGCAATGTGTCGCCCTCAGCTGTTTTTGTGCAGTTAATCCGCTGTGGGCGACCTCGAGTCATTACATGGAGTTTGGAAAGCAACATTGTGCAAAAAGTGATGTCCCACACATGCATTTTACTTCTTTATTTCAATTTCCCGGGATAGATACATAAATAAAGTATCTATCTATCTATCTATCTATCTATCTATCTACCTACCTACCTACCTATCTATCTATCTATCTATCTATCTATCTATCTATCTATCTATCTATCTATCTATCTATCTATCTACCTACCTACCTATCTATCTATCTATCTATCTAATACACAGAGACTCGCACTGTTGCACATGCTAGAGCTACTGAGAACAATTTGTCCTATTTTTTGGCAGGTTCGTGAGCGGCATAAATGCAAAAACAACAACAACAACAACAACAACAACAACAAC
>NW_027466158.1:562500-567500 GCF_046127955.1 Nelusetta ayraudi
TTCAGGAAAACTCATCAGCTCCCGCCGCTGTTTGCCGTCTACTCAGTTCAGGGCGGTGGAGATGCGGCGGTCAGCTGCGATGACTTCAGGGGGTTTTTGTGTGCGACTGTGAAAAGGGGGAGTTTCCGTTTGAGGCTGATCCCGGCGTCGCCGAGAAGGCGGCGGGTTGGCCGGCTGAAGGAAGGAACAAATTGATCCCTCCTGGGACTGTGGCAGCTCTTTCCAAGAGAGAACCTTGTGATTTGTTGTTGTTCTGGGTGTTTCCTGGAGTTCCTGAATTCCCTGTTTTTCATGAGCTCCTGAGTTTCTCGTTTGCTTTGAGTTCCTGAGTTCCTAAGTCACAGAAGTTCCTGTAGTTCCTGGTTTTCCGAGAGGTCCTGTAGTTCCTGGTGTTCCTGGAGTTCTTGGAGTTGTTGAATTTTTAGAGTTCCTGGAGTTCCTGAATTCCCTGTTTTTGTGAGCTCCTGAATTCCAGGAGTTACATAGGTTCTGGTTGTCTTGGAGTTCCTGAGTTACTAAGTTCCTGTTGTTCCTGGTTTTCCTGGCGTTCTTGGAGTTCTTGAATCCCTATAATTCCTGTAGTTCCTAAATTCCAGGAGTCCCTGAGTTTCTGGTTGTCTTGAATTTCTGGTCGTCTTGGAGTTCCTGAGTTACTAAGTTCCTGGAGTTCCTGTAGTTTCTGGTTTTCCTGGAGTTCTTGGAGTTCTTGAATGGGGAGAGTTCCTAAGTTCCTGGAGTTCTGATGCAGCAGCGGTAACGTCCCCCTGAGGAGCCTGGACAGCTCAGAGGAAGCAGCCAGCAGCCAACAGCGCTCAATAAATAGATCGGAGGAGCTGTGGAGGCCCCAGCGGGACCACACACACACACACACACACACACACACACACCCAATCAATAGACCCCCAGAGCAGGTGGTCAAATGAGCCGCTGGCATTGTTCTGTCCACTCATCAGGAGGAGACGGGAAGGTTGCTTTCATCTGGAAGTGGATCAACGCTGTTTGGAGGGAAACGGAAGCAGAGGGGGGAAAAAAATAACGCTGCTGCTCCGACGGCGTGTTTCTGACTTATGAGGTTCCACCGCTCAGAAAGTTTACCGTGGTGGCTGAGATGAAAGGATGTGTTTGTTGTTGTTGTTGTTGTTGTTGTTGTTGTTGGGTTTGTTTCCTGCACGTCATCCCCGTTTTCATTTGGATGATCTTCTTCTTTTCCTTCCAGTTTAGTTCTGCCTTTCTTTTTCAGTCGGCAGTAGTCACTGATCTCCCGAACTTTCCTGCCAACCAGGAGCCAGCGGAGCAACAGCTTTGAATATTTAACTTCACTGTGTTTGCAAAAGTAGCAGCGGCTTGTCAAATTAAAACTGGAGGAAAGTTGAGTTCCGAACACATCAAGCAGAAGAAGTACGAACATAAAGTTCAAGTCATCAAACACTTTTTCCCCCTCTCTCCTCTCTCCGGCAAAATTCCGAGAGGGTTTTTTTTTTTTTTTTATGGTTTTTGAGGTTGGGGAGCAATAACAAAAAAGATGAGAAGAAGAAGGAGAAGAAGTAGATGAAGATGATGAAGAAGGAAAAATAAAGAAGCAGAAGAGGTTGGACAGTTGGTCAGTGCTGCTGAAACCTAAAATCTGGAACAGAACGCAGGAAAATCCAAAACTGCAGCGAAAACGTCAAAGTGTCTTTTTATTTTTTTGCCAGTTGATCGTAACCAAGAAATCTTCACATTTAGCAGCAGCAGCAGCAGCAGCAGCAGCAGCAGCAGCCGCAGCAGCAGCAGCCGCTCCCTGACGGAGGTGTTTACCGCAACGCTGCACATCAAAGTGTGGGCGTCGGCTATCTCCAGGCCTGACATTCCCCCAAACTAATTAAAAAAAAGACAGCTGTTATCAGCCTCCTATAAAAGAAAAAAAAAAAAAAAAAAAAAAAAAACCCAAGAAGCAAGTCATGTATTGTGAGCAGGAAACAAAAGTTAATCCCGTTATTGTGGCTGACAGAATCCCATGCAGATTATTTTCCAATTCGACTGGAATCTGAATCAGTTTGATCTTCAAAGAAGGTTGTGGTGGGCGGGGCTTCAGGCACTGCCTCAAATCAGCCGTTCTGCTGACACTGGTGTGTCACTAGTGTGTGTGTGTGTGTGTGTGTGTGTGTGTGTGTGTGTGTGTGTGTGTGTGTGTGTGTGTGTGTGTGTGCGTGCGTGCATGTGTGTGTATGTGACTGGCAACTGAACACCTACAGAAAGGTCCAAACCCTCCGACACCTTAGACAACGTCCCAACCAAGTTGACAGTGCAATTTACTGTGAACCCTCGGCCCTTTCTTCACTGAGTTCCTGTTCCACATTCAGTTTTACAAGGTTCTGCTGCTGCTGCTGCTGCTGCTGCTGCTGCTGCTGCTGCTGATGATGATGATGATGAGGATGATGATGATGATGATGATGATGATGATGAGGATGGCAATAGTGATGATGATAATGGCGATGGTGATGGTTGCGATGGGGCGTCGGTGAAGATGCGAATGGTGATGATGATGACAGTGATTATGGTGGTGATGATGATGATGGTGGTTAAGATGGTAATGATGATGAAGATGATGGTGATAATGGCGATGATGATGATGATGATGACGCCAATGGTGATGATGATGTAATGATGGTGACACTGATGATGATGGTGATGATGATGATGATGATGGCGATGGTGATAATGGTGATGATGATGATGATGATGATGATGATGATGATGGTGATGATGATGATGATGATGGCGATGGTGATAATGGTGATGATGATGATGATTATGGTGATGATTATGATGATGATGATGATGATGATGCTAACAGTAAAGTCATGAAATCTCAGGAGCTTCTTGACATTATCATCATTCCTCTTCAGTGCTGTAGTTGCTGCTGCTGCTGATTTTGACAATTCACACAAAGATGCACAAGGTCAAAGGAACACTGTGATCGCCCCCTGGTGTTTGTTTACTTTAATTCCGAAGTAGCTTCCCCGCTGATTCTGTCACACGACTGCACGGGCGCACGACGTGTCCTTACTCTGACTTTCCCTCCACCGTCACTCTGCAGCCTGATGAGCCCGTCGTGTTTGCTGTTTGTTTGTTTCTCTCTCTGACTCACTGTCCAATCAACCCGGAGCTCGTTTTTTTAATCAGCTCTGTGTTCGCCGCCCACTCAAAGCTCCCAGCTTTTCTTTTTTTTTCTCGATGAAGGGACTGTGTTGATTTTTCCGAACGAGCCGTCTTTGCCAGAGATGCAACGCACACCCCCGCGCACGAGCACCTGTGTGCTGTAAGTCAGGGGTGAACGCCAGAAGTCGCGGCGGGGATCGCTGCTCGCTGATGTGGCTCCGCCCACGCCGCAGGAAGCAGTGCCGCCGGGCTCTTGGCAGCGCGGCTGCTGCGGGAGTCGCTGCCGTAACGAGGCTGATGATGGATGGAGTCTGTTTACGTCGCGATGCGCTTGCATCATCCTCTCGCCGGCGCCATCGCAGAATCAACCGTTTTTTGGTTTTTTTTGTTTTAAAAAAATGTATATGTGTACACATATATATATATATATATATAAATATATATATATATATAGATGTACACATATATCCTTGACGCTGACAGCTTTCTCGCTCTCGTCTGAAACCCCGTCGTTCTTCCTCTCCTCCCCCTCCTCCTCCTCCCGGGGAAAACACAGTGTTGGCGGGGTGGCTGAGTGAGCGAGCTGCTGGAGGGTGAGAGAGTGAGCGCCTCTTCTTCAGTTCAGCCCCCCCCCCCCCGCCCCCCGCCCCCCCTACCTCTTCCCCCTCACTTCAATCAGCCCTCCTCCGCACGCTGATCCACTTTTCCTCTGCTGCGTTTCGCTGCTGCTGCCGGCTGCATCTTGTGTTTCTCGGCCGTCGTGGCTCCATGGTGCCGAGCTCCCGCAGGCGCTGTGTGGGATCGCGGCAGCTGTGGGCTGGCAGCTGGCAGCTTCCGATAAGAGAGACTGACTAGTGCTGTTCCTGCAGAGATTGCTCTTTTATTTCATGCGCGCACACACACACACACACACACACACACACACACACACACACACATCTGTGTGTGTATATATATATGTACATATATATATATATATATATATGTGTGTGTGTGTGTGTGTGTCTGTATATATATATGCACAATTTATTTTTAATTACGATTAATTGCATTAGTGTTCTGAGTTAACTTGCGATTCATCGCAAATGAATTGCAAATTTTTTTTACCCTTCTCTGTTTGTACATTAACAAGATACTTAGTTTATATTGTTATTTTGCAGTGAGCCAGTTGCTCAAACAGACAAGTCATTTGACATTTTCTGACAACAGGGCCATTCCACCGTGTGCCCCCATGACATACACAAACGTGATCGTATCTGTCAATCACGGTATTTTATTTTGAAACCGGAGTCTCTCGTGTTTCCTTGAGGGACTTCCTGTCCGGCATGACGCAGATCGCTCGCGGCTCACGCACAAAATAGACGAAACGTGGTTAAGGAAAGGAGTCTGCCGCTATCTGCGCTTTTCACCCTTACATCCACGCTGTGGCTCGGACGCACTGTTTTTGGTGTTATTCGCATCACATGTTCCGGTGTAAAAGCCGGACAATCGCTTTGTGGGTGTGGCCCGTTGTGTTTGCAACACGGCAGAGTGTAAATCTTCTGTACGTGTCTGCAGGGGCATTTGACTCATACTACTTAACACCATCATGACGTGATATGATTACTGTTAAGGTTGGTATTGTTGAAGTTGCCCACTGGCTGTATATTTAAATGGGCGGCACCAGGATAACGTCGCCCACTGAATTTTCTCACTAGGAATTTGGTCAAACAAAGACAGTGTGGCCAGTTTGTAACCAGTTTGTAAGCAGTTTGTAAGCAGGCTGTGAATTCAGGGCTCCCTTCTGTATCGACAGTCAGTCATTTTTAGTCTTTGTGCAACCAACTTTGGCGGTCCCTGCTGGCCTAATGGTAGAACAC
>NW_027466158.1:572500-575622 GCF_046127955.1 Nelusetta ayraudi
ATTAACATTTGTAAAGCTTGTTTGTTTTTTCTTTGGTTGGTTGTTTTTATCTCCATAGTACTTTATTACTAGTAGTACTACATTGCTGTATTTGCCTGCAATAACATTTGAATATCTTCTGGCTTTAGATTTCTGTTTGATCTTATTTGATTTGATTTGATTCATGGCTCTCCGAGTTTGTCAAGTACTCTGGTTTTGAAGGATTGGGGGGAAAGCAGTACAACAACACAATGGCCTCTCGTTCACCCATTGTGTACATATACACAAGTGTATATGTACTGTATATACATATATATGTATACATATATACATACATATATATAAGTAGATACACATATATATATATATGTCTATATATGTATGCATATATAGACATATATATATATATGTGTGTGTATATACATATATGTGTGTGTATCTACTTATATATATGTATGTATATATGTATACATATATATGTATATATATATGTATATACACACATATATAAGTATATATACACATATATATATGTATATACACACATATATAAGTATATATACACATATATATGTATATATACACACATATATATATATATGTGTGTATATATACATATATATATACATATATATATGTGTATATATATACATATATATACATATATATATGTATATATATGTATATATATACACATATATATATATATATGTGTGTATATATACATATATATATGTGTATATATATACATATATATACATATATATATGTATATATATATGTATATATGTATACATATATATATATATATGTATACATATACTATTTTCTGAATAAACACAGATCAAATATCAAATATATGTATACATATATACATATATATATACATATATATATGTATATATATATGTATATATATACACATATATATGTATACATATATATGTGTATATATATATGTATATATACACATATATATGTATATACACACACACATATATATATATACATTTATAGACATATATGTGTGTGTGTGTATCTACCTATATATATGTATACATGTATGTTTTGTTTTTTCTCATCAAGACGTGCAGCAGGCGGTCGTGACAGAAGCCCGTCTGTTCCCAAAAGGTCACTTCCTTCTCCTCCGCAGCCCGATTCCCTCTGAAAACACTTTCACACCAGATTGGAAATCCGCTGAACTTTTCAACGCCATTCTATCGCCCCTGTAAAATGACATCTAACCCCCCCACACCCCCTCCCCCCCCCCCCTCACCAACTATTTCATTTTTTAACAGCTTTTTTCCGATGGACGTAATCCTCCTCCGTGCGCTCCCCACAAAAAAAAAAAAAAAGAAATGAAATGAAATGAAATAAACACAGCTGCAGTTTCTTGTTTCCTGACGCTCGCCATTAGGAAGAGTCGCAGAGTTTTGTCAGCTCTGGCCGCGGTGCTCGGAGGGTCGCAGCGCAGCGCCGCGGCGCCATGCCTGCAATTATTTGGCTGACACAAACAACTTTGCTCTCCTCTCCTGCGCCACGCCGGCGTTTTTTCTGCACTGCTGACGGAAACATTTTAATGTGACGGCTCGGAACAAAATCCCTCAGCGGCCTCGCCTCGCGTTTTCTTGGTTGGTTTGTCTGCCCCCCCCCCCCCCCCCCCCCCCCCCCCCTCCATCTCCCCACTCTCCCCCGGCTGGTTGACTCTGCGAGTGAGATAATTGATCATTAGTTTAAATAGTCTTTGGATAACCGTTTCACTAATCTGCTGCCGAATGGAAAGCCAACGTTGCAATGTTATTATCTGTGGTTGGCTGTCATCTAATCTGCCGTAATTGGCTGGCAAGACTCGTGTTGATGTCAAAAAGTAAATCTGTTAAAACATCTAATCCAAATCCCAAAAATTTAATTCAATAAAATTTCATTTGAAAAATACAAAAATCGCATACAAAAAAAAGCACAAGACGGCTGCCTGCACCATGGATTTCAAACTAAAAGCATTTTATCCAAAGCAGCAACAGAATTATCCCACTGAACATGTACCTTTGGTACCGTGATCACCTTCAAACGCTGCTAATTTAATTTAATTTAGTCATAGATTTGTATCCCAGTAACTCGCAGATAGCGACCACATCTTCCTTTTTTCATCTTGATTTAATTTTAATGACTTAACGTTGCCGTTAAAAGTCACAAGTTGCCGAACTTGATCCGTCTCAGCGATGCTAATCACGTCGTTTCCGACGTTTGGCCCCGAGTCACTGACTCATAATCATCAGTCCGACTGCGACGGCCAGTTTCTGCGAGATCGCCACAAAATTCTGAGACGTTAGCGGAATGAAACCCGTCCTGTGATTGATGCCAGTGCTCCACGAGTTCTTCCGTCCTTCTTTGCTATTTCTTTTGCTTGATGCTGCCCCCAGTGGTTTCAGCTCGTAGTGCAACAGCTGGTGCACGCAAGCGAGTGCACACTGAAGGTTCATAAATGTGCTGTGCACACATCTGGCCTGCAGCAACGCAGAAAAGCTTCTTTGGCTGCGTTCAGACTGCAGGCGAATCGGATTCAAATCTGATTCCTTCTCGAATCCGCTGCTGTTTTCTACTCCTTCTGTCTGCTGCATTACGTTCCAGCTCCGCACCCGGAATGGCGCTCTCTGGTCTGTGTGTTTGGAGTTGTTCACACAGAGACTGTCATCTGTCCAAAGGTCAAATGCGATGTGAAACGACCACCCGAAGGTGGTTTCAATCCGTTTTGCAAAAATCGGATTCCATGTGATATGTGACTGTTCAGACTCCAAAAGAGCCATCCGGTTTCAATCTGGATGGGCTGAAAAAAAAAAAAAAAAATTGGATTTTGGCTGGCAGTCTGAACGCGGCTTTTAGGTAGTGTCAGAAAACGTTTCCTTATTTCCGAAAAAAAAAAAGAAGCTTTTTTCATTTTTATTGAAATCTCTGACAGTTGCAGCATTTCCTCTGAGCAGGCTTTCTTTTTTTTTTCCCTGCCTGCCTGCCTGCCTGCCTGCCTGCCTGCCTGCCTGCCGTGACATTTTAATTGCCTATCCATAACGCGTGGGCCAGATGCAGTGGCACTTCATGATCTAATTACAAAGCGCTATCAAAAGGGGGCGCTGGGTTATTTATGCGTG
>NW_027466159.1:0-32500 GCF_046127955.1 Nelusetta ayraudi
ACGTCATTATTGCACCACGATGTTTCAACGTGGTGTGGGGACACATTTTGAATAAATAAAAAGAACCTGGTTAATATTCATCGTGAAATTGAATATGAGTTTAAGGAATGCTGGTGCGACTATCATTGAAAACACGTAAATCATCTTTGTGTCCCAGTTTTCTAATGTGTCCGTGTCACCCACACAGTAATCGTTGTTTTACCGATTGAACAGTCTGACTGAAAACACAAGTGGACACATTTTAGAGTCACGTACATCTGGACGCATGTGATGATGGATGTTTAACTCGATTTCCCTCCTCTGTGTCTGAAAGCTCTATGCCAGCAGAAATGACCATGTTGGCCGATCACCCAGCCAGGCAGCTGCTGGACTTCAGTCAGAAGCTGGACATCAATCTCCTGGACAATGTCGTCAACTCCATGCATCACGACATTGGTTCGCAGGTGAGTAACGCCGCCGCAGCCGCCTGCCAAAGGGGGTCAGATTCATATTTCAGTGGTGCCGTGGGCATTGTGATTTTTGTTTGTTTTTAACCTGTTGCTGTGTTCCGTTAAAGCAACGAGTGGCTCAGGAGGTGCTCACCAACCTCAAGGACCACCCAGACGCCTGGACCAGGGTGGACACCATCCTGGAGTTCTCACAGAACATGAAAACTAAAGTAAGTCTCTGGCTTGCGCCTGCTCAGTCACTCATTGCCGCCTCTGAGCACTGTGGTCTGAACGTCACTACATCAGTTTACCTCTGTCGTTGTGGCTGTAATTGGTTAGTTGTGTTGTGTTTAGATGTGGACTGGGATAAAATTGCAGCAAGGACCAAGAACATTATTGCTGCGATGACATGAATGTATGTTTAAGGCTCTATTGACTGTGTTGTCCTCTCAGTATTATGCGCTGCAGATTCTGGAGACGGTCATCAAAACACGTTGGAAGATTCTCCCCAGGAATCAGTGTGAAGGTCGGTCCGAGCTAATTTCTTCTCCTGAAACCTGCTTTTTTATAATAAAAACAAGACTTGATTTGACGCTGCGTGACATGTGCAGGCATAAAGAAATACGTCGTCGGGTTGATCATCAAGACTTCTTCGGATCCAGCCAACATGGAGGTGAGGTGTCGTTAATAGGAATGTTGGCTCTCTTGGCTAAAAGTGACGCTGCTTCATTCTGACGTCTGTGTTTTGCAGAACGAGGGGGTTTACATCTCAAAACTCAACATGATCCTAGTACAGGTCAGTAGACAATCTGGTCACAATGTGACCTGTAGTTCGATGGCGATGCACAGCTCTCTGACTTGTTGTGGGGGGGGGGGGGGGAATCTTCTGCAGATCCTGAAGCAGGAGTGGCCCAAACACTGGCCCACCTTCATCAGCGACATCGTGGGAGCGAGTCGGACCAGCGAGAGCCTCTGTCAGAACAACATGATCATCCTGAAGCTCCTCAGCGAGGAGGTCTTTGACTTCTCCAGCGGCCAGATGACCCAGGTCAAGGCCAAGCACCTGAAAGACAGGTAACTAACCCTGCAGGAAGTCAGATCCACCAGCGGCCAGGCGGCTGAGCCAAGTTCACGTCGATGACTGACGGTTTCCTCTGTCCTCCAGCATGTGCAACGAGTTCTCCCAAATATTCCAGCTGTGCCAGTTTGTGATGGTAAGTCGAGGCCCGACGTCGCATCTGCTGCCTCGCCCCCCCGTCCGCTTTTCAACACAAACGACTGATGGCCTCCCCCCGTGCAGGAGAACTCCCAGAATGCCCCGCTGGTCCAGGCCACGCTGGAGACGCTGCTCCGCTTTCTCAACTGGATCCCTCTTGGCTACATCTTTGAGACCAAACTCATCAGCACGCTCATCTACAAGGTACAGCGACCGGGTTCAGATGGCCGATACAGTCCCCCCTCCGCCCCCTTTCAATCGTTGACGATCCTCTCGTGGTTTGTGCAGTTTTTGAACGTGCCCATGTTTCGCAACGTGACGCTGAAGTGTCTGACGGAGATCGCCGGCGTCAACGTCAACCAGTACGAGGACCAGTTTGTCAACCTGTTTACCCTCACCATGGGCCAGCTCAAACAGGTACACACACACACACACACGTGCATGCGCACGCTGAGTGGTGCTTAACTTAATTGCACTCGGCATGATTACACCCCTGCGTGTCCTTACTTAACGTTAGATCTGTATGTGTTTGTGCACAAACTCAGTCCTTCCTGCAGCCTGTCACACACACACAAACGCAGACACAGAATATGATGAGAAATGAGGGTGACTGCGGAGGGAAGTGCTCTGAATGATTAATTAGTGCTTATGTTAGATGCGAGCGGTCTCGAGGTCGGGCTGCCGACCTTCCAGGGCCACCGGGGGGCCAGAATCCCCTCCCACAGCTCTTGTTATGGACACAAATAAAATATCAGGTTTCTGCCTTTCTAAACAAACCTACGCAATGTTTTTTCACCCCGTTTTTTTTACTTGTAGCCCGAGGCAGGACGCACTCTGACTCTGAACACACACAGACGTGCAATGTCACTCTGACAAGTCACTGGATGACTCAAAAGCAGCTTCTCAGGAAAAACTTAAGAGATTGAATTCACATGGATAAAGAGTGCAAGAGGAACAGTGTGCGCCTCGACCAGGATTACTGAAGAAATGGAGGAAGCCTTGTATGACTGAACATGATTTAGACATTCATTTGAAGATGCACAGAGCAAGAGAATCTTCCAATAAGATGAAAGTTGAGTTATTAAAAACAGTCAGTTTTTGTGTGTTGTATACATATGAACATTTAGAGGAACAGGAAGAAAAAAAACCTCAAGAGTAGAAGTGATGAACATTTTCCAGCCGACCTCCTCAGCTGAGCGTCTCTGCGCTCTTTAGGACGTCTGCAAGTCATTTGTCTTGTGTTTTGTTTCTCTTTCAACGCTAAGTGCTTGCAGTTTGGAAAATGCCAACAAACAATTTGCTGTTGGCATTGTGTATTAGTGGCCGCTGGCACAACCTTCAGTGTAAAGTTAAATGAAGGTGGATCTGAATTAACTGAAGCCCGGCGGTGGAGAAATGGATCAGTGCAGCAGCGACTTCCAGAACTTCCTCCTGTGGTTAATGTGCATCGTCTGGCGAAGACGCCCGGTCGAGAGACACTGCTGTGTGGGGAGACGAGGAGGGACGGTGGGCGGGGGGGATTCCGGGTGGTCCGGCGGCTCCGTGGTCCACGACTGAACCTCCGCACCGCAACAAACATGAGCCTCCTTCAAACGTACAACACGACGTGCAATTACGGGCAGGGACGGGCGGGCGTAAAACAAACAGCCGCGCTGGTTGGTGACTGTGTCGGTTCTGTGTTGTGGTCAGATGCTGCCGCTGAACACCAACATCCGGCTGGCCTACGCCAACGGCAAGGACGACGAGCAGAACTTCATCCAGAACCTGAGCCTGTTCCTCTGCACCTTCCTGAAGGAGCACGGCCAGCTGGTGGAGAAGAGGCCCAACCTGAGGGAGACTCTCATGGAGGTATGTTTGTCCGCCGCAGCGTCCTGGACGTCTCGGCCGGTGGCCCCATCCGACAAATTTCTCCTCCTGGGTTGTTCAGAGGGAAACTCTCTTCCTGTCATGTTTGCCTGCGGTCTCCTCAGTCCACCTACATGGCAGCGAGCTGGTCCAGCGCCTCCTCTGTCTGCTGCCTTAACCGGAGGCGACTGTTTTGAGGTGCTGTGAACAGCAAATGGCCTCAGTCTGAACCTCCGTAGGCCGAGAATTCACCACCGGTGTGATGATTATTTCGGTGGAGGTGGAAAAGCCCACCTGGTTATTCAAATATTTAAAGTATTAAAAGTTGAATTATGACGAGTGAGACGGAGGCCTCGCGCAGCTTCACCGACAAGCGTTTCCCCCCGCCCCCCTGTTCCGCCCGCACAGGCTCTGCACTTCATGCTGCTGGTGTCGGAGGTGGAAGAGACGGAGATCTTTAAGATCTGCCTGGAGTACTGGAACCACATGGCGGCGGAGCTGTACAGGGAGAGCCCCTTCTCCACCTCCAGCACGCCGCTGCTGTCTGACGTGCCGCCGCGCAGGCACCTCTACCTGCCAGTGCTCTCTCAGGTAACACACACACACACACACACACACTGGGCCGTTCTAGGTCAAAACGACTGTTACAAGGAGTGGTTTGAGATTTCGTTGTGGGCTCTCTGTCTCCTGCAGGTGCGGCTGCTGATGGTGAGCCGCATGGCCAAACCTGAGGAGGTGCTGGTGGTGGAGAACGACCAGGGCGAGGTGGTCCGAGAGTTCATGAAGGACACCGACTCCATCAACCTTTACAAGAACATGAGGGAGACTCTGGGTGAGGAGACGCCACGTCCGGTCTTTGATCCTGAACTGTCTCTGCGCTCAGTCGTGTGTGTCAGACCGAGTCAGGGGTACACGGCAAGCATTTTATCGTACATCTGTGTTTAAGAAGGTCCTGAATCTAAAATAATCTGAGCCTTCTAGGCATCCACAGATACAGTGGTGGAAAGCCAACTTTCCACATGCGTCAGTCACTGTTGCGTCCAGCTCAGTGCAAGAAATTAGTTTTCATATTTTGTCTTATTAATGATGAACAACATTAATTTGTTTGTGTGCCTCTGATGCAGCCAAACCTGCTGAATTGTAATATTTAATAAATATGCAATGACAGTAATTGTAAAATTTCAACCCATGGGATTCTCACAAACCAAGCTGACTGTCACCTCGAGCATCAGTGTGACTCATCTTGCCAATACGTTGAACAGTCAAACTGCAGTCATCAGCTAAGCGGCAGTCAGAATGCTTCTGTGAACCTCTCCTTCCCAATGCCGCCGCGTTCCGCAGTCTACCTGACCCATCTGGACTACGATGACACCGAACGCATCATGACGGAGAAGCTGCACAACCAGGTGAACGGCACCGAGTGGTCGTGGAGGAACCTGAACATGCTGTGCTGGGCCATCGGCTCCATCAGCGGGGCCATGCACGAGGAGGTGGAGAAGAGGTTCCTGGTCAACGTCATCAAGGTGGGCGTCTCCGCCGTGCTCACTCGCTGTCCACCGTCCCTCCGCGGTCGCCACTGACAGGTGGTGTGTGTGTGTGGTGCGTTCAGGACCTGCTCGGCCTGTGTGAGCAGAAGCGAGGGAAGGACAACAAGGCCATCATCGCCTCCAACATCATGTACATCGTGGGCCAGTACCCCCGCTTCCTGCGAGCCCACTGGAAGTTCCTCAAGACTGTCGTCAACAAGCTCTTTGAGTTCATGCACGGTGAGGAGCCGCTGGTGGAGCTGCTGGAGACGCAGTGGTTGACCCGCATGCCGGGCAGGGCCGGGGTTATTCATTTACCCGGTGGTCTTCATCGTTGTCTCCTCCTCCCGGCAGAGACCCACGACGGCGTGCAGGACATGGCGTGCGACACCTTCATCAAGATCGCCCAGAAGTGCCGGCGCCACTTCGTGCAGGTGCAAGTGGGCGAGGTGATGCCCTTCATTGACGAGATCCTCAACAACATCAACACCATCATCTGTGACCTGCAGCCGCAGCAGGTCAGCTCTGACTCCTGGGGGCTCCTTGTCCCCCCCCTTTTTTTTTCCCACAACATAAAGGAAACGCAAATTATTTCTCCATTTAGACTTTTTTAAAACGGTAAATTATGGGATGGAAACAGATTTTAGCTGCCGGGCTGTGTTTGTTGTTATATCGCTCCAGTTTGCCCCCACAATGCATTGCTGCACGGCTGCAACAACAGGTCCCTGTTGACCCATCAGACTGAAATATTACTGCTTAGTCATGCTGTTCAGTCTCTTTCTCCAAACGCAAATCGCACTCACACTGCCATCTGCTGGCCGTTTATCTGTATGGAAGCCTGTTTGTTCTTCTGCCTTTTTTTTTTTTTTTTGTAAAGAAACCAACAGACTTTTTGTTAACGTGCTGCTAACCCTGAACGCCCTCGTGTCCCGCAGGTCCACACCTTCTACGAGGCCATTGGCTACATGATCGGAGCCCAGACCGACCAGGCCGTCCAGGAGCTCCTCATAGAGAAGTACATGCTACTGCCCAACCAGGTGTGGGACAGCATCATCCAGCAGGCCACCAAGGTGAGGGAGAGGAGCACGGTCCTCCCGGGTCCAGGCTCCTGCCTGGCGACTCGCCGTGAGCCATCACCGCCTCATCGCCTCTCTGTCCTCCTCCACCAGAACGTGGACATTCTGAAGGACGCGGAGACGGTGCGTCAGCTGGGCAGCATCCTGAAGACAAACGTCCGAGCCTGCAAGGCCGTCGGCCATCCCTTCGTGGTGCAGCTGGGCCGCATCTACCTAGACATGCTCAACGTCTACAAGTGCCTGAGCGAAAACATCTCCTCCGCCGTGCAGAGCAACGGTCAGTCTCTCTCTCTCTCTCAAAATAAATACAACTCCCTCCTGCAGTGGATTGAAAAGGGTGACGGTGACGACGTGGGTGGGTGTGGTCTCCTCCTCCCGTGCAGGTGAGATGGTGACCAAGCAGCCTCTGATCAGGAGCATGAGGACAGTCAAGAGGGAGACGCTGAAGCTGATCTCAGGCTGGGTTAGCCGCTCCAACGACCCTCAGATGGTGAGCGCCAGCACCCCCCAGGGGTTCACTTGCTCCTCTTTATTCTTCAAATTGCTTTTTTTTCTTATCCAATATGTCGAAACATCTTTCCGGAAACTCTTAATATTGTACTCAATCCTAATTATTATCATTAAATATTTGCCCAAGATTTTTTTGTATGTATTTGGCTGCATCAGAGGCACACAGACAGGCACATGGAAATTATTTTCTTGTTTATTGTTAAGAAAACAATAAAAGAAAACTGCATTTTTATCATTCTTGTACTCTGGATGTGTTGCAGCAAGGCACGAAGCCTTCTTGCAAAAAAAAAAAATCCAGTCCTGATTTTAATGTAATAGTTCATCATTCAGCTAAATTTTGGTGACTGCACTAAAATAAACTGCACTTGGAGACTTGACTTAAGACTTAATTCTTCGCAAAGATAGTCCATCACAAATGCACCCGGGGTGTTCAAAAACCTCTTTTTGCCTCACTTTTCTTACACGATTGTATGCCCGAAATAAATAAACCTCGAAATGCTCCGCAGCCGTGGAGGCACAGATCATTCACCTGAAGTTCTTGCACGAGACCCCTCTAGCCTCAAAAATATTTTCTACTAAACCAGTGTCCACAATGGCAGGTGCCAACAAACCGCCGGAGCAATGTTTGCTCGACTCCTCTGGTGGAAATGTGGGTGTTTGAGTGGCTTATTTCCGGCTCCGCAGCGGTTTGCAGCTAAAACAGTGATTTGCACAGCGAGCAGCAGTTGGCCTGTAACTCTTAACTAACCTGAAACGCCTGAGAACCCTGCTGCTACTGCTGCAGGAGGAAGAGAAAATCCCCTCCGAACACTAAATGACTGTTATGTCACGCTGCCGCCGCCGCTGCTGCTGCTGCTGCTGCTGCTGCTTGTGAGGGGTGATTTAAGTCCCGGCGCAAGGAAGTCTGTAATCACGCTGGAGGAAAAAACAAAACAAAAAAAACTACATCGCTGTGACCTTTCAGGTGGCGGAGAACTTTGTGCCCCCCCTGCTGGAGGCCGTGCTCATCGACTACCAGAGGAACGTCCCGGCGGCTCGCGAGCCTGAGGTGCTGAGCACCATGGCCACCATTGTCAACAAGCTGGGAGGCCACATCACGGCGGAGATCCCCAAGATCTTTGACGCCGTCTTTGAGTGCACGTTGAACATGATCAACAAGGTGTGTGTGTGTGTGTGTGTGTGTGTGTGTGTGTGTGTGTGTGTGTGTGTGTGTGTGTGTGTGTGTGTGTGTGTGTGTGTGTGTGTGTGTGTGTGACGCCTGCTGCGGCTAAAACGGTTTCCTCTCTTCCCCCTCCTCGCCAGAACTTTGAGGAGTTCCCAGAGCACAGGACTCATTTCTTCTACCTGCTCCAAGCGGCCACCTCCCAGTGCTTCACCGCCTTCCTGTCCATCGCCCCGGCCCAGTTCAAGCTGGTGCTGGACTCCATCATCTGGGCATTCAAGCACACCATGAGGAACGTGGCCGACACAGGTCTGTCTCTCTCTCTCTCTCTCTCTCTCTCTCTCTCTCTCTCTCAGGAGAAAACAACATTCACTCTTGTTTTTCTTCTCTCGACCCTCGGTGGTCTCTTAACGAGCCTGGTGGAAGTACAGGGAACGTTGTCGCTTATGATGGAAGTACATTTATGTAGTCGGCAGGACCGGGGATGGGGCGAACGCTGTGGGAATACAGTATTATAATGCAGCAGTGTAGAGAATTCTGCTTTACTGTTGGGGCCAAAAAGTTTAAAGGTTCACCTGGATCTGCTTTAGTCTTTTGGTTCTGTGTTCTCTTTAAAGACCTTAAAAAAAAATTGAGTTTATGCAAAAAATAATTCTCATCAGATTATAGGGGTGTGGGGAAAATTTGATTCAAATTCAAATTGTGATTCTTACGTTGTTCGATTCAGTATTGAGTCTCATTTTCAAAAAAAAAAAAATCGATTTTCTCTCATTTTTACATTGAAAACTATAAATGTGTAACGTTATTGATATATTATTATTATATGATCAGATCTTGGATTTTGAACGCAGATCGGCGGATCACCGATCTAATAAAATGTGCTAAATCGACGTGCCGATCCGATCATTTGGACATCCCGAATAATTGATGGTAATGTTTGAGAAGTGGCGAGTTCTGGCAGCGGGCCCAAGCCTACCAATTGTACTCTATTGATGTTACAGTCCCAGAAGTTTTATTGCTGAACTTTATTGTTCTGGCTACTGAGTGAGAAGTAACTGAGCGCCAGACTCGGTGAGATGTTACGTTTTGGTCTGGATCAAATTTGTGCAAAAGCATGAATCAAAGTTTTTTTTCTTGCAGGCCTGCAGATCCTGCACACCCTCCTGCAGAACGTGTCGGCGGAAGAGAGCGCGGCGCAGAGCTTCTACCAGACGTACTTCTGCGACATCTTGCAGCACATCTTCTCGGTGGTGACGGACACGTCCCACACGGCGGGCCTCACCATGCACGCCACCATCCTGGCCTACATGTTCAACCTGCTGGAGGAGGGCAAGGTCAGCGTGGCGCTCGGCTCCAGCACCGCCACCAACAACAACCAGGTCTACATCCAGGAGTACATCGCCACCCTGCTCAAGGCCGCCTTCCCCCATCTGCAGGAGTGAGTCACCGGCACGGCCCGCCACGCCACACTGCCCCCTGGAGGCCGCACTCTGAGCGAAACGAGCCACTTTAACGCGTGTTCAGGAATCAATTCATTAAAAAAAAAAAAAAAAAAAAAAAAAAATGCCGACAATTAATTTTTTTTTTTTTTTCCCCTGATGCTTGACTCAACACATTTTTTTTTAGATATTTTCCTCATGCAGGTCTTATTCAAACAAAGCACATTACTTCTTTATTACAGTTTGTGACGACTTGTTGAATACAAGGTAAAGAACCTCTGTTTTTTTTTCTTTTCTGTCTGCAGTGCCCAGGTGAAGGTGTTTGTGACCGGCCTGTTCAGCCTCAACCAGGACATCCCGGCCTTCAAGGAGCACCTGAGGGACTTCCTGGTGCAGATCAAGGTGAGCGTCCAGGGTGGGAATTGATAAGATTTTATCAATATCGATGCCATTATCGATTCTGCTTATCCATCCAATTCCTTATCGATTCTCTTAACGATTCCCATGTCGTTTTTTGAGGGTCCTCAGTCCTCAGCCCCAAAAGCAACTAATTTTATTTATTTTATTTTTTACAAAATGTCGGCACAAGACATGAACAAATTTCGCTTTAACAGTGATCTAACAGTGTCTGACTTTCGTAACGTTCATAACAAAAATTCAAATGTTGTTGCTTTATACGTTTCTTGTAAGCTCAAACCAAATGGCAGTCAATGGTGTGTATATATATATATATATGTATATGTATATATATATATATATATAAAATAAGTCCCCTTTAGAAAAAAACGTGTGCCTAGATAATATTTTGAAAATACTCTTACTGTAAATTTGGCAGAGTACACAGAATAAACATCAAGTTTTTATGCGAGGATATGAGCATATCTGCTCTTGAATTGAGTAACTGTGACTGTCTCATCATCGCCATCATCATTTTCTGAAATGTAAGAAAAGGAAAATATTTCTATGTAGCTCAGCTTCAATAATCAAAAACCGCATGCTGCTTGCAGGGTGACAGTGTGCCAAGTGCAGGATGTATTTAGCGTGGATGTTTACCGTCGCAACGGAGATCACAGCGGCGCTTGCAGCTGCAACAGCAGCAGCGTTAGCACTAGCACGTAGCCTATCGAACACTCCACTAAGGAGATGTGACATAAAAGGTACAGAGTGGTGACCACGCGGCGCTGCAGACGCTTTTGGTGTACGACGCGTGTGATGCGATGCCGTCCTGCCGCCGTGCCGAGGAATGAAAGGATCGTTGAGAAGAATCGATAACGTTAGGGGCGCACGGTTCCGATGGACTCGACCAATGGGAACCGGTTCTCCATTCCCACCCCTGGCCTAGCCGACTCGGAAAGGCTGCAACGTCGCCCGGGTGTGTTTTGAAGCGATGGCTGCTCAGCCTCCCTCTCTTGTGCAGGAGTTTGCCGGCGAGGACACGACGGACCTGTTCCTGGAGGAGCGCGAGGCGTCGCTGCGGCAGGCGCAGGAGGAGAAGCACAAGCTGCAGATGTCGGTGCCGGGCATCCTCAACCCCCACGAGCTGCCAGAGGAGATGTGCGACTGAGGCCGCTTGTTGCCGAGCGAGCGACAATGAAGGAGTTCGGAAGGTCGAGACGGAGCGTGCGCGTGTGCGTGTGTGTGCGTGCGTGCGTGCGTGTGTGGTTCTAAAGAGAATGACGGGCCGGTAGAAGGACCCCGGCACTCGGTTGTACGTCGACCAAATTAATGTCAATATGTAAATGAAGATTGTCCCCCCTCCCCTCCCCTGCCCTCCCCGCACCCGACAGGTTTTTTTTCTTTCTTACGAACTTATTTTATACAAAGATTTGATTTTTTTTTTCTTTTCTTGTGTGTGTGCGTGTGTGACCGCCACCTTATGTTAAATCTTTTTTGCTTATTAAAGCTTTACTTCTTTACACCTGCATGAAGTGGAAAGCACCGGATTACTTTTAAAGGCGAGTCACTTCCCCTTCCTGTTGTTAATATGTAAAATACGCTGCTGAAACACTTGGAAGGATTGGAGTGCATAGAGAGAGGAGGGGGGGGGGCACGGCGGGTGCTCCTTTCCCTCCTTTTGTCTTTGTTTTGGGTCGTCACTGTGTTTATTGTTATTTTTTTTACTTCTCTGACTCTCTGGGGTTGGAGCTTCTTTTGGACTGCTCTGCATTATGGATGAGGAGGAGGGACAGAAGGAAGGAAGGAAGGAAGGCTGTGTTCAAATCATCCTGTTTGTAAAGCTGTCTGAGTTCTCTTGAGGATATAAAGTTGGCTATTTTTACAAAAAACTTTGTGTGACTTCTTTGAACAACCACCCCCCCCCCCAGCCACCGAGACTGGAAACCGGAGCAGCAGGGCTGGATGGTGTGAAAGGTTTTAGTCACAGGACGACATCATTGTCAAAGTGGAATGTAATGCTATTATTTGAATGCAAACAACTGAGCCGCAGGATCTCTGAGACAGTGTCATAGAGTCGAGATGAAAAAGCCAAATATACGAGATTTAATAGGACACAAACTGAAAGCGTTTAGGAATGTGTTGACTACATAGTCAAAAATGGAGTAAAAGAAAAACAAGTGTTTGATCTTAATTCTGGAGCAGGCTTACATGATTAATTAATCAGTGGGGGAAAAAAATATATAAATCTAAATTTAGCCGCCTGTTTATAACTCCCAGTGTAGTTGGACCTTCCGAAAGTTTGGATGGAGAATAAAATACGATTTAAGATGTGGCCACTAAAGTGGGCGTGTCCTTTGTGACATCACTGAGGATGTAGTTTCTCAAACGGTGTGTTTTAAGACATCGCAAAGGTGGGGATTTTTCTTGAGTCCGCTGGCAGGACGGAGACACTGGGGGAAAACAGGTTGCGTTGTTCGGTTCATCATCCATTAGCATATAAATTACAGGGAAAATAAGAAAATAATAAAAAAAAAAATATTAATACAAGAACACAACTGAACGGAACCGGAAAGGAGCAGGCAGAAGCCATGGCTTACATGTTGCCTTCACCCATTTTCCATTATTCAAAATGCCACACCAAAACAAAACATCATAAGGAAACAGAGGTTTTGAAGAATAAAACCTGAAAATGATCTTTCAGATTAAGACTCGTAAACAAGAGACCGACAGTGACCGGATTTCAGTGTCGCATTGACAAATCATCGAAAATGACGGACAGGCTGCTGTAGGAAAACATGGGTGAAAGTTTTTGTTTATTTGTTTATTACAAATAATATACAATACTTTAGTATTTATAAAACATGTTTTGTATCAATAATTACACACTGATCTGGTCGCTTCTTGAATTAAAATACAGCCGTCTCTGGCCACCATCAGTGCACTTCTCGCCGCTTGTCCTTGAGCTCGCCGGGAGGAGACGACGCTGTCAACGTTTTCGTCGAGCTACCGCGAGATTTCCGGTGAGAAACGAACGCACGAAGGAGCCACAGCCGGAAATACCCGAACGCTCTCCTCGTCCCCCTCCCCTCACTGCTCTTTCAGTATGGCTGCTGTTTCTGCTCTCAAGTGACGCTCGGACTGGACGCTGACTCGCTGCCGAGCCTCGCTGAAAAAAAAAACTTTCGCTGCACAGTCACGCCGCTCGGATGTAAATCACGTTTTGTCCATCGTTCGCTCCGCCGCGGTCCCCACCGAGTGTGATAACCTTCACCAATCACTCCCTCGAACTGGGCCTTTTTCCTTCCTTTTTTTTTTTTTTAAGCCTCCCCCAAAAACAGCAACTACTAGCAGCCAACAGTTAGCACTGCGGTGCCATGGTTTGAGCAGGAGCGCCCAGCCTCTTTTTTGTGTCCTCTTCATGAACAATGTGTGAAAACTGCGCCGAGCTGGTGGAGGTTTTAAATGAAAGTAAGTGTTTGTGTACTCTGTGTTATTTACAACACGCGATGCCCGCTGTTAGCATCGCGGTCCGAGGGGCAGCTTCCACTGCTCTGTGTATGTGTATGTGTATTGGATGGGGGCACGTTAGCTCAGATGCTAGCTCAATGTCTTAACTTTGTTTTCGCGACGAGCTTGCTTTCTCGTCCGTACTTTGCCGCTTTGAGGGCAGCGGCGACACCGGTTGTGCTCATTTTGCACCCGCTGACAGCCGCGCATCGGTGTCACGTCGTGCTCGGCGTTGTGCCGAATTACAGTTTTCCTCTTCCAGAGTGGCAGAAGGGTTGTGTATGTGTGCTTTTCGGGGCCCTAACACCCCAGCCAAAAAAAAAAAAAAAAAAAAAAAAGTCAGGCTAGCTTCCGATTCCAATCCAAAAATACCACTAAATTACACCACTTTCGACAGTGACAATGCTGCCCGAGGCTCGGCACGACACTTCTGTGTGCACGGAGCGGGCTACCAGTGGGGGCTAATGCGGCGATTCGCCGTCAATTTTGGAAGTTAGCTAAGTTAGCTAGTTTAGCTGCGAGCAGCCTGACTTTGTTTGATGTGTTTGTCAGGTCAGTGTGCTGCTGCTGCTGCTGCTAGCTGTCCACTGCGCTGCCACCCCTATTGTGTGTGTGGCCAACATTCGCACTAATCACATCCGAGTGCCCCCTTCTCACGTCATTATTAAAATGTTGTTTTGTTTACAACGTCCTCCCAAAGGTGTAAGTGTGTGTCGGTGTGTTGTGTTTTGTCGACTTCGCCGGGATGGTTTCGTAGTTGGTCTTGATGCTACCAAGCTAGCAACGACCCCCCCAAAAAACAGTACACGGCCGCAACGAGGCGCATATTTTGGCACGTAGCACGTCGTTAATCCTCGGCTGTGTTCGGCACTGGTCCACTCTGGCCTTCTTAGCTCCGTGTTGTCGTTTGGAAACCTTGTCACAAATTGTGTGACATCCCCCTCCATCCCCCCAAGCAGTCATTGAGCTAATTCTGTGTGTGTGTGTGTGGGGGGGGGGGGAACAGCCCTCCAACCTCCCCCAAAAATGTAAATACACCGTGGGCGTTTTGAAGCTAAAAGTTAGCCGATGCTAACCGGCCCGTGCTGTGGGTTGACTGTGGTCTGACGTGGGGGGGAACGAGAACAAAGCTCATTTTATTTGTGGTCAAGTTCGCGTGTGTTTACCGGGGGTGAAGCCTTGTTGTATGTGGTCTGTGTTTGTTGTTGCTATGTGTGATATTAGGTGGGAGAACTCCTGATGCACCTGGCTGGAAGTGTAGCTCTCACTGTTTTTTCTCATGTGACACGCTGACATGATGTTTTTGTTGTCGTTGCCATCATTAAGGAGATGTATACTTTCTGCAGGTGTGTGTGTGTGTGTGTGTGTGTGTGTGTGTGTGTGTGTGTGTGTGTGTGTGTGTGTGTGTGTGTTAATCATCTGTCATTTCCGCAGCATTACCGTGGACACACAAAACATCACTGACACGATGACTGGTTGAACATCTTTCATTTATGCTAAGCAACCTGCTGCTAACTACTCTGTTAATACGACAAACTTTTGAATTTGGCCGCACACTGACACACACACATGTACACACACTGCATGCTCCTGAGAAGGCGCTGTAGCCACCGCACGCAGGAAGTGCTGGCTTGACACAGTTCCGCTGACATGTTCAACACGCGCCAGGCCCCTTTCCAAATAAAGGCCGAGCTCCTCGAACGCTGCAGCACAGGCTCGAGGGATTCCACCCAGAGGACTTTACTGTGTTTACCTTTATAAGAAGCCATTCCATAGTTGAGTTCTGCGACAGTCTAACAGAACCCCAACTGCCTGTTTGTTTACATGCACTTGAAAAAAGTCCAAATCAACATGAGTTTGCAGATTTTTCAGGTGATCATAGTGTGACATTCTTTCCTCAGATAATGATAAATCTGATTAGCTCGTCTAGATTTCTACCCAGCACTCCAATGTCTGTGTCGATGTAATCTTATTTAGTGTGTTTTTCTGTTTTTGGCCATGTTGACGTGCCGTAGCTTCAATGTGAGCGCAAGGCAAAGACAATAAACATGTTGTGCACCAGTGGAAAGCCGGCCGAGGGCCACTGTTTGAATGAAATGGAGGCTAATTTGATGCTAAATGAAATTATTTTGCAGGTCTGTCCGTGCTGTCGCACTGGGGACAGCTGACCCCCCGTAAGCGTTGCCTGGTTTGTCAAGATCAGACTAGAAGTTTTTGAAAATACCTTGAGAAGACAGTTTGAGTGTGGTGTCAATTTTGTTTGTAGCACAACATGATGTCAAACTGGGTGACGTCACGCGCTCTCGGCCACTATGGCTCGAATGTGTTGTCGAGTCAGTCCACCCTCTAAACCTACAGTTTTGTTGCTTTGCTGGCTGCAGCCGCTTGAAATGTCTGAGTGGAAAACCAGCGGCTTGTGGAAACCGGTCTGACCTGCTGACCGACTGTGTGTGTGTGTGTGTGTGTGTGTGTGTGTGTGTGTGTCAGCTGTGGCTAGTCTGTCTGTGAGACTGGCAGCTCCAGGTGTTCAGTCAGAAGGTGACCTCTGACCTTAGATGGGTTGCACTGGCGTGTGTGCTGGTGCTCGGTCGGACGTCCACAGCTGTTCTGGAGTGCGACGCTCCTCCATTAGAGACCAGGATGGAAAACACAGATCTGGAAATGGCAGATAATTCCCAAACTCTCAGTCAGAACCTGACTGAGGCTGATGGATCCCTGGCGGCGGGCATTTGGAAAAAGTCTCCAATTTTTGACCGACCGGCATCTCCCATGATGCCGTGCTGCAGTCTGCCAAAGTCCCAGACTGCTTCACCAGTGATTTGTTCTGAATTTGTCAGTCGCCGTCTTAAATATCACGAGTCATAAAAACGTCTTCCAAAACTGCTGCGTTTAAGATGCAAGACAGGAGAGTTTGTCTGACGGTTGCCTGATAAAATGTTTTCCGCCCAGTTGACTTTGACCTCTGGATGAGCTGCTCACACTGGTGTGTGTGTTGAGCTGCTCACACTGGTGTGTGTGTGTGTGTGTGTGTGTGTGTGTGTGTGTGTGTGTGTGTGTGTGTGTGTGTGTGTGTGTGTGGTGCCACTCTCACTCTTATTTTCCTGCTTCCTGTCGCTCTCTCGCCTCAGTATCGGATGCAGACAGCAGCGACGGGGTTTTCCAGCTGAAGAAGGAACATGCCCTGCGAGTTTTGGGATACATCAGCTCCTGGACACAGAGGTCAGTGAGGTGGACACACACACAAACACCTTCCACCGTCGAACTCAAATGTTGAGACACGCGACCCTGCAGTTGAGATGAGGTGACTCGAGCCGGTGCTGAGCCGCTCTCTTGCGCCCCCTGTCTTGCAGGCAATGTCTCTGCTGCTTCAAGGAGTACAAGCACCTGGAGGTGTTCAACCAGCTGGTCTACGCCCTCATCAACCTGGTCATCGCCCAGATCAGCAGCCTGAGGGACCGACTCTGCAGCCTGCACAACCACCACCACCACCACCACCACGCCCACAAGGTGGGCGGCGGCGTTGGCGGTGAGGGTCCGGCGGCGGCGGCGTCGGGATGGAGCGACGGCATGCCCAGGCCCCTCCCCCAGCCGTCCTCGCCGGGGGAGGACGAGCCGGTCAACGTGGAGAGAGACTCTGCCGAGGAGGACGGAGACTCACGGACCGACCTGAACCAGAACAAGATGCAGGGCGTGCCCGGCCCCCAGGGGCCCCAGCCTCCCGGCGACGCCCACCCAGAGGCGCTGGGGCCCGGCAGGGCCGAGGGCGGCGCCGGCAGCCCCGACCCGTTTAGTTCCTGGAGCACAGAAGAGAGGGAGAAGCTGCTGCTGTGTGCTGCGAAGATCTTCCAGATCCAGTTCCCGCTCTACACCGCCTACAAACACAACACACACCCCACCATCGAGGTGAACACACACACACACACACACACACACGCACACACACACATAAATAGAGACCAGCTGCATGTCCACCTTTTGCTGCTGCGCCAAAATCGACCCACAGCATCGACAACAAGCTGGAATCATTCCTGTTGTTGATGTTGCGTGAAATCCATCAAGTTTTGCATGAATGTTTCTCATCTGTTTTTATTTACCGTTAATGCCCCACAAAATGTAACCAATCTAATGACTTTTTTTTGCCTTTTCCCGTGTTATTTCTTTTGCAATTGCTTGTATTTATTTGACGTTTTCTATGCTAACTTTGCTCCCAGTATTTGTTCAGCAGTGTTTGCGTTGTGGCTTCGTCAAGCTGACAAAACTGAATGGGTTTTCAAAGTCACGCTTTACATTTCGTGTTTCCCTCTGAGCCGTCGGTCCAAACTGATTTTGAACAGCGAGGTCCATGAAGTGGCGCTGACATTATCTCGACAACCTGCCGGCTTCTTATCTTCTGTCGTTTGTCTTTTCGTTCTCCTTCCCCAGGACATATCGGCTCATGAGAGCAACATCCTGGGCTCCTTCTGCGACATGAATGTGAGCGGCCGGATTTATTTTTCTATGCTGTTTTCATTTTGCCCCCAAACGGGACCTTTTTAAGTTGAATTTTTACCAGGTTCAATGACTCGTAGTTCTTATTGAGGCCGTTGAGACGTGTCATGTGACCTTTTCCCAGGACGTGGAGGTTCCACTGCACCTGCTGCGCTACGTCTGCCTGTTCTGCGGCAAGCACGGCCTCTCCCTGATGAAGGAGTGCTTCGAGTCGGGGACGCCGGAGAGCCTCCCCTTCCCCATCGCGCACGCCTTCATCACCATCGTCTCCAACGTGAGTCCATCTGCAGCCACAGCCAGCCAGCCGGCCAGCAGGGGGAGCTCTAACCCCTCCTGGATTTGCGCCCGCTGACATTTTTTTCTCTCGCCCACAGATCCGAATATGGCTGCACATCCCGGCCGTCATGCAGCACATCATACCGTTCCGCACCTACGTCATACGGTAAGCTCAGCCCCGTGTTTGCAACGCTTTCCGGGCGTTTCGCATCTAGCGAAACGTTGCCACCAGAGAGGGCGCCACTTCTTCCCAGGGCGTGCATCCTGAAAGGTCATTACACGCCGGGCAAAAGGCGAAGCGACGCCAAAAGGCGAATGTTTCGACATCAGTTTTTTTCTATCCACACCGAACGCGACGCGAATATGCCTCTGAAATCACGCTAAGCGACTGAAGTCTGGGGCTTTCTGTCGCGCCGAAGGAGAAACGATGGAGTCGACTGCATCCTCAAGTGAAGATGTCCTGGTGATGGTTGGATCAAAAAGAAAAAGAATAGAAGAATTTGGGTTCACCCAATATTGTTCTATAGGTGTTGCAGCCGTTAAATGAATGACTTTCGTATGCCGACTACCTGAGTTTATAGTGGACATGAGTTTTCTGCTCATTGTATTGCTAAAATTGTCATACTATCTTATTATTATTTCTTTTTTGTGTCTTGAGAGGGCGTGTTGTGTGCGTCAGGTGGATATACTGTACAGGTCAGGTGAATACGCGGCGGCGCAGGTGGAAGATGGAGAAGAAGCGGCGCTCATAAACCGGTTTTTTGACCACGTTATTGAAGTTCCTGTTGCCATAAAATATTTTTTCGTTTTCCTTTGGATCTTTTTATCATTTAGAAAGCCTTTAGGAAAACAGATTTAAACCAAAGAATAAAAGATATAATTTTTTTTTTTTTGGTGACAGAGAAGTTTTTTTTTTCGTGCGTAAAACGAAACACCGCTTTCTCCACCACGGCTTAAAAAAAAAAAAAAAGACCTAAGAGGAGATGGGTGAGTTCGTCAACTGGCTCCGCCAGAGCATTGTCGCGTGTTGATGTGATGTCATCGACCATGCAAACATCATTCTTGATTGGTCAGAAGTCCAGCATTCGCCTTTTCGCCTGCGAGAAATTCGACACAGGAGCGAAAAAAATAACTGAATCACTCGCCTAGCGAATTCACTCGTGGTGTTTAAGGACCTTGGGGCTGCATTTGCCATCTGTAGTGAATATCATAGATTGAATAAATGGCAAAAAGTTAAACGATAATGAATAGATAAAATTATAAAAAATAATATTTTTATTTGAAACAGCAACTAGTTTTGGTTGCCTGCATTATTTGCTGTGTGCTGGTTGGTGAACGGAGGTTCCTGCAGCCTCCTCAGCGCCGCCGCCGTCATTCGGCCGCGTTCGCATCTCCAGTGTCTGAAAATGAAAAACTCACTTCCCCGCAGCTGCACTCGTCTGCAGCCGCCTGATTCGCTCACCCGCAATCAGTTTTGTGCCGTCTCGTCAAATCCCATCTTTGCCCCCGCCCCCCAACCCAACCCCCCCTTCACTCAGTCTCGCAGCTGCGTCTCGGTCTGTCAGCAGCCCCGGCTTCTGTCGCCGTGGCAACAGTTGCCATGCGTCTCCACTCGCCGTCTCCTCACATGACCTCCAGAGGGGGCTGTCATGTGACGCTCTGGGGGGGAGCTGATCGCCGTCTGGCTGGGCTGGGCAGACAACAACAGGCTTTTCCTTGCTTCTAATGGGAAACGCACGTCAAAATCCGTCCAGGGATTTTGTTTCTCTTTAAAAAAATAAGTAGTAAGCAATAATAAGTCTTTGCTACTGTTCAGTCTGGATCAGCCCACAAACCTGCAGCAGGGCGACGCACTAATGCAGATTAATGTCGTGAATCAGCTTTGGGACTATTACTCAGCCATGTGTATGAAAGTCAACATCATCTTTAATTACACTGGATTGGAGAGAACTGGGTCACATGGCTCTGGATCCATTGATAACAAGGGGCTCAGGTGGTTTCTCTTTATCATTTTGAGCTGAATGTGTATAGTAGACAATGCACTAAAAATGCAGCCAAAAGGGGGCAGCATGTTGAGTGGAGTCAGATGGCAGTTAGTTAGGTTAGTGACCACAACCCTGGTCAGGTGTTGCTTTCCATACCTGAGACCAACTTGTTTTGTTTTTGTTTTTTTTCAATTGCCTTAAAAAACGTGCAGAAGATCAGTTTTAGCAGGAGGATGTAAACAGAGGGCTAAGGGTGCTGTTTACAGGTGTTCCAGGTGTTTAAAGGTACTAGATTATTAATTATGTACTGCACCACTGATGTCCAGGGTAGTAGAAAATAAGGATCTTTAAAATCAGTAAAATATGATGCTGGGTGTTTTTAAAACAATGTTTAACTTAGGAATGATTGACAGTTTATTTGAACACAGAATAAGAGAAAACCAAGAACATTCTTTATAGGAGTGGGAAGAAGCCATCGCTTCCAAAGCCTAGCAAAAATATATCATGGAGCAGTTGTGGCGACATCCCATAATATCCCACGTGAGTCCCGCCTTAGCTCGCCTCTCGCTCTCCTGCAGGTACCTGTGCAAGCTGTCGGACCAGGAGCTGCGGCAGAGCGCCGCCCGCAACATGGCTGACCTGATGTGGAGCACGGTGAAGGAGCCGCTGGACAGCGCGCTGTGCTTCGACAAGGAGAGCCTCGACCTGGCCTTCAAGTACTTCATGTCCCCGACGCTCACCATGAGGCTGGCGGGCCTCAGCCAGATCACGGTGAGTCACAACAACAACAACTTCCAGTTGGCCTCATGGTTTAGAAAATGTGTTGTTTTTTTTTCACTGAGCTGCTTTGTTTAAACCCCACAAGGCAACTGCACCGTAGGGATTTATTCTATTATTATCTAGTTTAGTCAATCAAAAGGTGACTGGAATCAATCTGTGCATCCTTTTTGAAAAGAAAGAGACAAACAGGAAACAGGAAGTGGTTGTAAGATGATAAACAGCTGAGAGCAGCACTGAAGATTTGATTTCCAATGCCTCTTTTGGCGTGTTGATCTGATCAGATCTGATTGGCCGGCTTCAGTACTGCGCTGTCCAATCACCCTTTTTTTTGTGACATTTGAGTTTATTTTATATATATATATATATATATATATATATATATATATATTTTACATTTGTTTGTTCTCTCGCTCAGAACCAGCTCCACACCTTCAATGACGTCTGCAACAACGAGTCGCTGGTGTCCGACACGGAGACGTAAGTGAGCTGACCCGCCGCTCGTGTTGTGTTTCTTTCAGAACGGCCGCGTCTCACCCGCTCGTCTTCATAACAACTCACACTCACCCCCCTGTAGGTCCATAGCCAAGGAACTCGCTGACTGGCTGATCCACAACAACGTGGTCGAGCACATATTCGGACCAAATTTGCACATCGAGGTGAGTAGAGAGGAGAGTGAATTGTGCGACGATGCCACGCGTCCTCTCTGACCTTCCGCTTGTCTGCCTGTCTGTCTGCCTGTATGTTTCTCTCCCAGATCATCAAACAATGTCAGGTCATCCTGAACTTCTTGGCCGCCGAGGGCCGACTCAGCACGCAGCACGTGGACTGTATCTGGGCTGCAGCTCAGGTGAGACACCCGGATGCACTAAAATTCAGCAGAAATCCACTCAAAAAAACATGCAAATAAGAATAAATAACAACAAGTTGCTCCCCCCGTTCCAGCTGAAACACTGCAGTCGCTACATACACGACCTCTTCCCGTCGCTCATCAAGAACCTGGACCCGGTGCCGCTCCGCCACGTCCTCAACCTGGTGTCGGGCCTGCACCCCAACGCGCACACCGAGCAGGTACAGGCGTCTGAACGCGACGCGTCCTGCAAAAAGTCCGGCGTGGTCCTGCGCTGACCTCTCTTCTGTCCCCGCCGCCCCCCTGCAGACGCTGTACCTGGCCTCCATGCTGATCAAGGCGCTGTGGAACAACGCCCTGGCGGCCAAAGCCCAGCTGTCCAAGCAGAGCTCCTTCGCCTCGCTGCTCAACACCAACATCCCCATGGGCAACAAGAAAGGTGCAGGTCTGACTGTTGCAGCGACACGGGACCAACACTGGTCAAGCACTTTAGCTGAGCTGAGGGCAATGCCAATTTTGTACCGGTTCCAGGACAATTCCTTTTTCTTGATACCTGATGTTCCCGTTTTAGCACAAGACTTGTATTTTCCATTTTTACTGCTGATTCAAATCCGGATTTTCCTCCAAATCCACTTTGTTGTCTTTGCGTCCTTTATTCTGATCCACCTTCATGAAGGGGAGCCACTTTAGCATCTTGGGCCCTAATGAGGCTAATTTCGACTCCCACCTATAAAATGTAAAACCCAGTCGGCAGCCACTTTCGATCTTGGCAGATGCTGAAATTCACTCTCTTGGATGGATTGGAATTTGGATGAGTGATTCTTTTGATATTTGATCGGATCAGACCATTGATTGACACTAAAGCCACAAGATGTTCTCAGCTTAGTTCAGGGGTGCAGTTAGCATCTTTATGCAGCTCTTGTCTTTGTGCCATCAGGTTCTCCAGCTGCAAGTCCGGACAGCAGCGACAACAGCGACACTCAGCACAGCGGCGGGAGCGACATGGAGATGGACGACCAGATGATGAGCGGCAGCAAGAGGAGCCAGCAGCGGCTGTCAGACACTGAGGTGAACTCACACACACGTCCACACACGACCTGCGTCACCGCAGCCTCATTTTTTAGTTTTCTCCTTTTCCCCCACAGTCAGTGAAGTCTGTTTTTATTCCGGCAGCACAGGCTGTCTTCTCTAAAGCAGTGTTTCTAAACCAGGGAAACCGCAGACCCCTGGTGGACCTGCATGTAATTGCAAGACGTCCAAGACAGTAAAATCCAATTCTCATTCTCGCTTTGCCCTGCACTCAGGAATGCAGGGGTCTGCTGTGGTCTATCCCAGCTGTCATAGGGCGAAGCCAGGGTGACACCCTGGACGTGTCAGACTGTAAAGTATTTTTTCTTATGTTATGTTATGACATTTATCGAAAGAGGATCATTCCATTCAGATGCGAATGAAGTCATTAAACAATCAAAACAACTCCCATCATCCCTTGATGCTAATTGATATTTTGTCAACCTAGTTAATCTGCAGGCTTCTTAAAACGGTCAAACATTTACATTCGCTTAAAGAAGTAGTAGTCAAGAACTTTATTGTCATACCAGCTCAGCGTTTACATTTATGGTACAAAATTACTCTGTTCCGGTCTAGAAGCCATAAATTAGCATACATAGAACATTGCCTTGATGCAACATTTTTGCATCAGAGAAGACTTGAATATTCACCTGGACTTCCATCTGAAACGCTGGTGTCTTTTGCTGCTTGGCGCCCCCAGGAGTCGATGCAGGGCAGCTCGGACGAGACGGCCAACAGCGTGGAGGAAGGGAGCAGCGGTCCAGGCAGCAGCAGCGGCCGCAGCGAGGCCTCCAGCAACGAGGCCGCCTCCAGCCGGGCCAGCCAATCAGCCGGCAGCCCCGGCAGCGAGATCCACTCCGACGACATGGCCGACAGCGAGGCCCTCAAGGAGGAGGAGGAGGAAGAAGAGGAGGAGGAGGAGGACGATGACGAGGACGACGAGGAAGACGAGGAGGAGGACGAGGACGACGAGGAGGACGAGGAAGAGGAGGAGAACCGTTTGGCCGCTGACGGAGGGCAGCAGAAGGAGGCCCGCGAGCAGCCTGAGTCCAGGAAGAGGAAGGCTGGGGAGGCCCTGGGGGAGGGTCCCAGCCAGGGGGCGGGCTCCTTGTGTCCAGGGGGCGGAGCCAAGGCCAAGGTTCTGCCTTTCAGCCCGGAGACGTCTGCCGTCATGATCACGGCGGCGTCGTCGGCATCCCTGGAGGGCCGCATGCGGCTGCTTGACGCGTGCTCCACCTCCGCGTCGGCACGGCCCCCTGAGGGGGTGGAGCCGCAGCAGCAGCAGCAACAGCAGCAGCAGCAGCAGCAGCTCTCGGACATCGGCCCACCGCCACAGATGGTCCAGGGGCCCCAGGAGCCGCCGCCCCCCTGCCTCCCGCGGCCAGGAGACTTCCTGGGCGAGGCCATGGGCAGCGAGCTGTTCAACTGCCGGCGCTTCATTGGCCCTCAGCACCATCACCACCATCATCACCACCACCACCACCACCACGAGGGGTAGGACCGCCCCCCACCTCGCCACCTCACAGCATCTCACACGCAGGCGTCTGACCCTGAGCTCGTCTGTGTGTCTCTCTGGTCCCCAGGCCGATGGTGGAGGACATGCTGAGTGCCGACGACGTGAGCTGCAGCAGCTCGCAGGTCAGCGCCAAGTCGGAGAAGAACATGGCCGACTTCGACGGCGAGGAGTCGGGCTGCGAGGAGGAGCTGGTGCAGATCAACTCGCACGCCGAGCTCAGCTCGCACCTGCAGCAGCACCTGCCCAACCTGGCCTCCATCTACCACGAGCACCTGGTGCAAGGTGAGCCGCCGCTGACGCTCTTTGCCCCCCGCAGCCTCCCCACTGACCCGGGACCTCAACCTTGAGTCTCTTGTGGTCTGCAGGTCCGGCCGTGCACAAGCACCAGTACTCCGGCAACCACGCGGTGACGGACATCAACCTGGACAACGTGTGCAAGAAGGGAAACACGCTGCTGTGGGATCTGGTGCAGGACGAGGACGCGGTAGGATCCCGACGCTCCTCCTTAGAGTTCCACACTCTCTGGACTTTTATTTTTCTGCCCAAACTGCATTGGAGCAGCTTCACTTAATTAATGACCATACGAACCGGTATATTTAGCCCTGTGTATACAACCTCCATCTAAAACCGATGCTTTGTCGGACCTTGCCCATGTTGTCAAAAAGTATTTGGGAATAATCTGTTCAAATCAGTAAACCAAATCATATTTAGGTAAATGAATAAAATCTAAAAAGAAAAAAATGTTTCCATTTGTTGATAAACTGTCTGATTGTTGTGTGTTTTTAGGTCCACCTGTCAGAGGGGCTGATCAACGAGGCCGAGAAGCTGCTGTGTTCACTCGTCTGCTGGTTCACCGACCGACAGATACGCATGCGCTTCATCGAGGGTTGCCTTGACAACCTGGCCCACCACAGGTGAGGATGGGGGGCGAGTTCTGGACCCACCTGACTTGGTATTGAGACTGGTTCTGGACCGGCTTTTCAGATGAACTTGTAACATCAACAACATGTGCACGCAAGAAGGAAATCTTAGTGTTGTTGTTTAATTTTTAAATGTTTGTCTTTTCATGTCCTCTACATCCAGGTCCGTCGTGGTCTCGTTGCGCCTTCTACCAAAACTTTTCGGCACTTTTCAGCAGTTTGGCTCAAGTTACGACACCCACTGGATCACCATGTGAGTCATTTTTTTCGTTCTTTTTCTTCCCCGAGAGCAGCTTTGTTGTTGTTCTGATCGTGATCTGCTCTTGGGCTCTCTCAGGTGGGCCGAGAAGGAACTGCACATGATGAAGCTGTTCTTCGACAACCTGCAGCACTACATCCAGGAAGTTCGGGAACACCGGCACAAGTTTGCACTGTGAGTTGATTAAACCTGAGATTGAGATTGTGTGCTTGTGTTCACACACTGACTCTTCTCCTCTCCTCCTCCTCTTCCTCCCTGTTGGGACTTCTTGCAGGTACAGCCACAGCGCTGAGGTCCAGGTGCGTCTGCAGTTCCTCACCTGTGTTTTCTCTACGCTGGGATCTCCGGACCACTTCAGTAAGAACCACTCTCAAAATTCTGAACCTTCGCACTTGGTTTAAGTCTTCAGAGAAACCAAAAGCAGGAGCAGCAGGAAGATCATGTATAATGTCTCCCTGGTGTCCCAGGACTGAGCCTGGAGCAGGTGGACATCCTGTGGCACTGCCTGGTGGAGGACGCCGAGTGTTACGACGACGCGCTGCACTGGTTCCTCAACCAGGTGCGCAGCAAAGACCAGCACGCCATGGGCATGGAGACCTACAAGCACCTCTTCCTGGAGAAGGTAGGAACGAAAAAAAATAAATCTGGGACAAAACTTTATCCTGGTTCTTTTCCTTGCAGATTTACTGTCTTGTATTTGGAATATGCTCTTTTATTGTGAACAAAATGGGTTTAGCTTCTCTGGGTTTTGCTTCCGTTATCGATCGTGTAGATGCCCCAGCTGAAGCCCGAGACCATCAGCATGACGGGCCTCAACCTCTTTCAGCACCTCTGCAACTTGGCTCGACTGGCCACCAGTGCACTGGACAACAACGCCTCCAGCTGTGAGGTGAGCGAACTGCAACACAGACAGACAGACAGACAACTTCTGCTTCTCGTTGTAATAGCAGACGGGTAACCTGCCATTGCGCCTGTGTGTCTGCATATGTTCAGCTGTGTGGGATGGACCAGCTGTGGGGCATTGCACTCAGGGCTCAGTCAGCTGACATCAGCCGTGCCGCCATTCAGTACATCAACTCCTACTACATCAACGGTGAGTTCCCACTTCACAAAAGGCAAATGCAACAAAAACAAACTAGTGAAGCCACAGAAGCATCAAAGTCCCACCAACTCCTTTTCCTGGCCAATCACAAGCAGGCCTCTGCAGATTGTTGTGACATCACATTCTCTTATATATAATGAGCATAATTAACATTTTATCAAACAAACTTTCCTAAATAATTTAAGCATCTGCTGGGAAAAAAAAAAAATCTCTGTTGTTTAGATAAATAATTTGATGCCATGATGAGCTATACTGCAGCTAGCCAGCAGGGGGCCACGCATTACTGATTCTGTTCCAGATTTAATTTCTAATCTTTAACTATCTTATTCCTTATTGAATGTTTTTACTGAAACACAAGGTGGTGCTGATGTTTTTTTTGTTTTTTTTGTCCTCCTCCAGCTGGTAAGACGGGTCTGGAGAAGGAGCAGGAGTTCATCAGGAAGTGCATGGAGAGCCTGCTGATGGCATCGGCCAACCTGGAGAAGGATGCCCACTCCAGCCTGACCAGCATCGAGAGAGGGCTGCTCATGCTCAAAACACACCTGGAGGCCTTCCGACGCAGGTGCGCTTCTGTGATTGCCCCTTCCAAACACACCGACCTCCTGCTGCACGTTTGCACGGTCACGTCACACCATTTCATGTCGCTGTCGTATGTTTTCTCCGTCAGGTTCGCCTATCACCTGCGTCAGTGGCAGATCGAGGGGACGGGCATCAGCAGCCACCTGAAGGCCCTGAGTGACAAACAGTCGCTGCCGCTGAGGATCGTCTGTCAGCCGGCCGGCCTCCCCGACAAGGTGATCACATGACCAGCTCGCATTCTAAGTTTGAGTCTGTTCAAGATCTGTTAGATTCATGTCCTTGGAAATTATAAAACGTTCCACCAAGTCTTTTCTAGCACAATCTATTTCTGGTCTTTCTGTGATGTCATAAAGGGTACTTACTGCCAGGTTGCAAACCACACCCCCAGCCAAGTGTTGGTTCCGCCCTCTAAGACGGCCTCCTTTCCTTTTCCAAACATGTGGGAGGTCCAAAAAGGCATTCGTTTTAGCAGGAGGCCCTAAACAAATGGATAAACATGCTGCTTTCTGGACATCTAGGGAGGTTGTTGGACTGCTAGACTGGAGTCCGGGTCCATGTCCGGTCCAATATCTGGAAAATGTATATTCATATACCATCCGTCTTCTACCGCTTTATCCGGAGTCGGGTCGCGGGGGCAACAGTCTCAGCAGACATGTCCAGACTTCCCTTGCCATAGTCACCTCATCCGTCGGGACCCCAACGTTTTCCCAGGCCAACCACGAGACACTCAATGTCTCCAACCACTCCCAGGGATCTGGGAGAAGTCCTCCCAGAGGTGGGAGTTTAAGACTGCAACTAGATGTTCCAAACAGACCCTCACGATGCGCTTGGGCCTGTTGAATCTCTGTTGTCTCCTCCCTGCCAGCGGATCCAACTCACCACCAGGTAGTGATCAGTTGACAGCTCAGCCCCTCTTTTCGCCTGACTGTCCAAGACACATGCAAGGGGGTCGGTTGACACAACAACAAAGTTGATCATCGACCGCCGGCCCATGGCATCCTGATGCCACGTGCACCAGTGGACACCCCTGTGCTTCAACATGGTGTTCGTTATGGACAAACTAGCACAGAAGTCCAGCAACAGTACACCGCTCTGGTTCAGATCAAGGAGGCCGATCCTCCCAATCACGCCTCTCCAGGTGTCACTGTCGCTGCCCACATGTGCGTTTAAGTGCCCCAACAGGATAACGGAGTCCCCAGTGGCGACGTCACGATCCTTGCTGTATTGTCCGTCGTAGGGGTTTTCGAACTGCTCGTAGTCTGTCCCGTAACCCAGGACCCGTTTCCCTTGGGAGACCCTACCAGGGGCATGAAGCCCCGGACAACATAGCTCCTATCATTTGGGCACTCAAACTCCCCCACTGCGATAAGGTACTCTGGGATGTTTAATTACGCACACTTTAACGCATGAAAAGAAAGTGTAATTAAACCAATTGGGGAACTCCTACGTGTGGCCGCATGACAGTATTGCAGCTGTAAATTCCTCTTTGACAGGGTGTTTCTGACACTGTGTGTGTGTCCACTGTGCGAGTGCAGATGACCATTGAGATGTACCCCAGCGACCAGGTGGCCGACTTGCGTGCCGAGGTGACCCACTGGTACGAGAACCTGCAGAAGGAGCAGATGAACCAGCAGGCCCAGCTGCAGGAGTTCGGTCAGAGCGGCCGGCAGCAGGCAGACTTCCCAGGTCAGCGATTGTCGATGGCGGCGGCCGCGACTGTCTCACCACTGTGGCGACTCGCACTCATGCTAAAGCGCTGTGGTCCTCTCCCGCAGGCGGCCTGATGGGTCCTGTCCGGATGATCTCCTCTGGACACGAGCTGACCACGGACTATGACGAGAAGACTCTGCATGAGTTGGGCTTCAAAGATATGCAGGTGACTTCCTGGTTCAATGTCTTGTCCGCTGAGATATGATTACATGCACCAAAAAAATAAAAAATTGGACTCTTGTCATTACTGGGTTATTTGAAAATGCACTGTCTTAAGAGGTTAGCAAGATGGATGAATGACCATGTAGCTGCTGTTTAAAGGTAATAATAAAAAAAAAAAAATTCAAAACAAAACCTGAGACTTCCTGTGTTGTCGTCTTCACCAGATGGTGTTTGTGTCGCTGGGAGCTCCGCGGAGGGAGAGGAAGGGCGAGGGCATCCAGCTGCCCGCCTCCTGCCTGCCACCGCCCCAGAAGGAGCACATCCCCATGCTGCTGCTCCTGCAGGAGCCCCACCTCACCACCCTGTTCGACCTATTGGAGATGCTGGCCTGCTTCAAGCCTCCCAGTCCCGGCACCGAAAAGGTCCACGACAACCCCGAGGTAAGGAAACGTCTGAGCTGTGACTCCTGGCAGATTTAGCTAAAGGATCACTTGATGGAATGACTCTGTTTGTGTGCAGAGTGCTCGGTGTGAGGAGCTTCACCTCCACGCAGAGAACCTGTCGCGGCGGGTTTGGGAGCTGCTGATGCTTCTGCCGACGTGTCCCAAGATGCTGCTGGCCTTCCAGAACATCTCAGACGACACGGTCGGTCACCACTCGGACACAAACATTCCAAAAAACACCTTGTTTTTATAGCTGTAACGTTGAGGAAACATCTCAAGAAGCATGTTTGTATGAATGTGTTGGGTTCTTTTTGTGTAGGATGGCGAGGGTCTCTGCTGGAAGGAACTGCTGAGGATCAAAAGTCCTCACAAGCTGCTCTATGCCCTGGAGATCATCGAGGCTCTGGGGAAACCCAACCGTCGCATCCACAGAGAGTCCACCGTGAGTCAAATGCACCCGGACTGTTTTTAGGAAGCTCGCTGGGCGGGTCTTCAGCAACATCATTGTTTATTTATTGTTTTTGTTGTTGTTTTTAACTAAGATAGAATAAAGGCAGACCTGTTAGAGAGCTTAGGTATAGTTTTTCTAGAGCTAAATTCCATGCTCATTGGATTAACTTTATTTAATTAAGTGCTACTTCACTGATGCTCACTGCTGTCCAGTGCTCAAAATAAGGGCGCTCAGCACACACTAACCACCTGGTCATCCAACGCAGGGCAGCTACAGCGACCTGTACCCCGACTCTGACGACTCCAGCGAGGATCAGATTGAGAACAGCAAGAACACCTGGAGCTGCAAGGTACCAACTTCCCGTCTCGGATCACTGTTTTCTGTTTTCTCCTCAAAGTTCTAAGCATTCTGGTGTGACACAGCTGATCATCCACCAGTTACCAACAGATATGGAGATAAAAATGTTTGGGTCAGACTGAGAAATTCAGAACACTATCACTTCTCTCTTGTCTTCTCCAGTTTGTCTCGTCTGGAGGTCTGCAGCTGCTCCTGGAAATCTTCAACTCCGGCATCCTTGAACCTGAAGACCAGGAGTCGTGGACGGTGGTGAGCCAGACCAGACCAGACCAGACCAGGACCAGGACCAGCTCAGTTCAGCTCTTCGGCTCCTTAACGCTCCTCCTTGTCCCCCTGCAGTGGCTGCTGGACTGCCTGGCCTGTCTGCTGAAGCTCATCTGCCAGTTTGCGGTGGACCCGGCCGACCTGGACCTGGCCTACCACGACGTCTTCGCCTGGTCCGGCCTGGCCGACAGTCAGCGCAAGAGGGCGTGGCCGGGGAAGTCCCGCAAGTCGACGGTGGAGCACGGGAAGGGCCTGCACATCCCCCGGCTGACGGAGGTAGAGGCACCTCCCCCTCTTTCTCTTCCTGTTCCTCCTCCTTGTCCTACTCTGCCTTCTCCTCCTCCTCTTTCTCTTCATCCTCCTCCTTCTCTTTTTCTTCCACCTCCTCCACCACCCAGATTCTCCATCTCCACCCCGATCTGATCTTTCTGTGTTTTTCCAGGTGTTCCTCAGCCTCGTCCAGGGCACCAACCTCATCCAGCGCCTCATCAATGTGGCCTACACCTATGACAACCTCGCACACAGGTGGGGGAAACTCAAGCGCCACCGAGACACCAGCGTCCATTTTTGTGTTGACGACTTAATGACGCTATTTTCTAACATCTCTTTTTGTTCTTAAGAGTTCTGAGGGCCCAGTCTGACCACAGATCTCGGCACGAAGGTGAGTGAGAACGGCTTTCCTGCCATCAGTGATCAACTAGAAAACCACCCGTTGTTCCTAACGCTGGTGTGGTGGTGTGTTTGTGTTTGTTCTCGCCACCAGTGACTCACTACTCCATGTGGCTGCTGGTGAGCTGGGCTCACTGCTCGTCCACAGTCAAGTCCAGTCTGGCCGACAGTGAACACCTTCACGACTGGCTGAAGAAGCTGACGCTGCTGATCCCTGAGGTGAGTCCGTCGCAACCCAGGCTTTTTTTTTTTTTTTAATTTTTTTATCATCAATCGTGTTCTTAAGGCTCTGCAGTCAAATGAGATGATGCACGTCGACCTTCCCTGAAATTATTGAGAAACTATTTATTATATTGGACTTGGCGTAAGATAGAACTGAACAAACAATATCCTCTCACCATTCTGCTCAGACCTAATTTTAAAAACTAAATGAAACTCAAACAGGTGCATTGATCTTTTTATCTTGAACTTTTAATTCTGTGTTGTTTTTTTCTCTGAACACCGACGTGTAGACCTGCTTGCATCGTATTAAAATCCCCAAAATGTTGATGTGATTTACTTTTTAATTCTTGTCAAAATCTTTAATCTGAATTATTTTTTAAACCTGTAATGACATTAATAAAAAGCAGTTATAACTCTCCACGAATACCAAAAGCACTTGAAGACCCTCAGATGTTTTTTCTTTTGTCCTGAGCAAAAAACTAAATTCAGGCTCGGATACAAACAGATTTTTCCTTTTCGCCCCTATTTTCCCTGCAGCCGGCTGTGAGGCACGAGGCCTGCAACGGCCTCTACAAGCTGTCGCTGTCTGGCCTGGAGGGAGGAGAGTCCATCAACAGGTCCTTCCTGCTGCTGGCCGCCTCCACGCTGCTCAAGTTCCTGCCCGATGCACAGGCACTCAAACCACTGAGGGTGGGGCTGATGCACACACACACACACACACACACACACACACACACACACACACACACACACACACACACACACACACACACACACAGACACAGACACACACACACACACACACACACACACACACACACAGCTGCAAGCTACACTCTGTGTCAGTCTTCTCCTTTGTGATCTGACACAATTTGAGCTTTGCTAAAGTGAAACCAGTTTGTTTCCAGGAGACTTTTTCCCTCTAGTTGGATCAGTGTCAGAAGCGCTGGGACACACACACACACACACACACACTCACACACCCACTGCACCACACAGTGCACTTGATTTATGATGGATAAATGTGTCGCTTTTGGGAATTGAACCCCTCAGCAGCTCCTCCTCTCGTCTTGTCCGTTTTGTGGGATATTTGGCTCCATACTAAAAGATTCCTTTCCATGTTCTTGTGTGATGAATCCAGTATTGCCGCCTCTAGGTGGAGCTATATGTTGTCAAGCCCCCTGACTGATTGTGTGTGTGTATGGTGGCAGGTGGAGGACTACGAGGAGGAGCCGCTGCTGAAGACGGGCTGTAAGGAATACTTCTGGCTGCTCTGCAAGCTCATCGACAACATCCA